>NW_008751879.1:235066-254623 GCF_000715545.1 Opisthorchis viverrini | reverse complement strand
TTCCTGCCATCTTCATCTGCTTTTAAAATCGGGAATTTTCACCTCACTACCGTAGATAAAAATTGTAGCCACTGTCAAATGCCTGTTATTTCGGGTTGCAATGTAAATTGTGACCTAGCGCTCTCCGGAAGACCCTTTTGATACTTTCTCATATTGGGTCCTCTGTCTAGAAAAGGCTGTCTTATAAACCACGCTGCTCCATTGTGGCCTCAATTTTCCAAGATTGCCAATTCTAACTGTTTAAAAAACAGTGACCTACTCAAGACGATTATGTACGATTACCCTCTTACTATACACAGCCCGATGATCCGTCAGTAGGTTATGGTAATACTGATAAATTTACTTCCCAAATGAGGATGATTCGGTGAGCTCTCATACTGAGTCTAAACCAAGCGATTTACTTACGCATGTAAAAATACCCAGATATCCCTTCTGAGGTACCTTAACAATCTACTTAACCCGTGCCCAAACTAAGAACCACCAGCTTTCTTGCCAGATTGTTGTTTGTTTCCGCTCATTATTTCACCTGTTCTCATCAAAATGACCATTTGGTTGTAAGCAGTATTCGCAAGTAACCGCACCAGTAACACTGCACACGCTTCAGGATAGGCGCATTTACCCGATTTTGACCGAAGCTATATCTCAGGGGTAGAGTATTTCACCTGTTCTCATCAAAATGCCCATTTGGTTGTAAGCAGTATTCGCAAGTGACCGCACCAGTAACACTGCACACCCTTCAGAATCGGCGCATTTACCCGTTTTTGACCGAAGCTATATCTCAGGGGTAGAAAATCCCTTTCGCTTCGGCTCTGAGTGAGAGCGGTTGTCATCTGGTTGAATCCTAAGCCGCATAAGGTTGCCAGGTTTTTCCAGTGGCCTTCAAGTCTGATTGAGAAACACCAAGTTTCAGTTTTGGCACACCCATAAGATGTTATTTTCTTATCCAAAAGTTCAACTGGCCATCATTCGTAAGGAAGCGCTGTGCTATCCCCCATGTCAACTGATTTCGATAATTCCTGCGTTGCGATGCCAAAATTTGTTAAGTTCGCAGTGACTTGGCCCTGGCAATTTTGAACGCCCATAGTTGTGTAGCTTCGATTATTTTTCTGCAGGTTTCTCGATTTCCTATTTATAGATGGCCGCAACTGACTTCTTAATGTCAGTTTTCTGGCTGCACTTGTGTTTGCATGCGTAAAGACATACTACGTACCATAAAGTCTCTGAACGAGAAGGCGCTAAAAATCTAATATATTTTTTACGTCCATGAGGTGCGCGCAATTCGTGAAGACATGCGAAATCCGAGAAGATGCAGCTAATCTCGAGTGGATGTCTATCTTATCATAAAATTCCACCAGGTCTGGCAAGCGTTAAACATTTCTTACTACCAGTAAATGGCATCACCGTGGTCTAGTTGGGTCGTGCATTTACGGATTCACGGATCGATACACCGAATGAAGGCTTTCGCCCAAGATTCCCGGGTCGTTTTTTCTGTCGTTAGTAGTTGCCGTTTTGGCTGAAAGGCACAAGTAAACCTGCGACAGCTCTGTGACATTTCTGCCAGGTCAATCAAATTATGCTATTAATGGTTACATTTCAGTCCAAATCTTTATGCTAAAAAACGCCTCCTTTGACAAGAATACTTATTCCTACAAACCTTACAGTTTAGTCCAGCTTATTCCTAGCTCAAGATAATTCAGTAGTTGGGCCGCTAACTTACTACCTGGGAAGTTTATAGTACGAACCAGATCTCGGTGTCTCGACTCCTTTTGTCTAGGCTTGGGAAATCTGGCACTACCTCAGCTCTCGTATTTCCTTCGGCTGCTTTGGTAGCTAGGCACCGAAATGGTGTTAAGGCTAAACTAATGCCACTCTTTATTTTACGATTAACCATATGTCAGCTGTACATAACGCACTAACGACGGCGAGGTATCTGATTAGTCTGTTATCGAAATCGGCCTCTGAAAATGTATTCGATCGTTGTTAAGCCATGAAGTCCCAGGAAATAAAACCTAGCAGAGGCTAGAGATTCAAGCGGATGGTTTCAAAATAAAATGGCCAAAGCATAGTCATAAATGGGTAAATGTTAGAAGCTTCCTACTGTTGTAAAGAAAATGCCAGCACATCCTGTATGCTGCAAAAAAATGAGAAACCGGTTTGAAATACACTGTAATCGGCGACCAGTCATACTGGAATCTTTTCGGATGTCGCATCAAAACGGGTGCTTTGTACGCTGTCATTCAAGTGAATCGAGCAGATGTCAGTTGATATGAGGGAATCCACTGCCTCAAACTACCGCTGCTGGAGCATGGCTATTTAAAAGACGGTCATTTACAAGGTTTCCCAACTACAATGCATTTATCACTGGCAAGAATTCAAGCAAATCAAAGTGTAGCATGAACTCGGGTAAAGTAAGGTGATACTATGTATATTTGCTGGTTGTTTTTTTCAGCTATTCCCCCAAAACTGGCAAGCGGTATTTTCTGTTGTTCCAGGACGCCTGACTAATTCGAGCATTTTACACCGACGAAAAGTCCTCGAAAGAACAGGAAATCATGTTTCCTATCCTTGATGGATGACATTATCTTGGAAGCAGACTCCTTTTCAGTCAGTAGCTTTAACCTACCGAGTATTCGCGCACCGAGTTGATAAACAGCACAATGTTCCCATCCTTCAGCTTGTTCATCTCCTGAGGGAGTAACACAATTATATGTTGTCGATACCGAGAAGCAAACGTTATACAGAATGTCTGGTCAACCGTGCGACCGGCAGCATTCGGTCTGCGCACAGCTCAATATGGTGTTCCATGCAAAACATTCATGAGAAGAAAAGGGAAAAATATCGGCAGCAAACCGCGGAAGCCTGATGCTGAATACCAGTCAGACTAAACGCGATAGCATAACAGTGATTACCGAGGCCTGGCTATTGGCGTCATCCACCGATCGTGTCCATCTATAACGCTAGGTTGAATGCATCGATTTTGTGCCAATTTTTAAAATGCGTGGAAAACACACACTTACAATTCTCACACGAGACGCACCAGCGATCCTTATCCGTTCGGTAATTTTTGATGGAGGNTTTAAAATGCTGGAAAACACACTTACAATTCTCACACGAGACGCACCAGCGATCCTTATCCGTTCGGTAATTTTTGATGGAGGAACTACCTGTCTAAGGTGCTGAAAAAAAGTGCCGGTCAAGTTGATGTTATGGGTCAATGGATTGCAAGAACTAGAACGGTTTTACGTATTTATTGGCTCACCGACTATCCCCAAGTAGTGATTAATTCTCACACTAAGCGGGCAAACGGATATCTGTGAAGATAGCATGTATGTCATTGTATCCCATATGAATTAACCGGAGTCAGTGCTCTAACAAATATTTTGTTGAGAGAGCTGAGTTATCGGACACGAGTGCGGTTGGATCCGTAGTGGCTGTGAATATTCATCACGATTTATTTGGCGATCAAGCCAGGTTTTTCGTTTGACAGGCAAAAGACAGGAACTATATCAATGCTCAGTACTTAGACTTCAGTTAATTCTGCAGCTGTAGCCTACCTTTCTGCAACTGTTGACACAGATTCATCTCTAAAAGGTCTTCTGAGACAGTAATAGACTAATAGGTGAGCAACAAAAAAGCCCTGGTCATCCAGCACCTTAGTTTTACAAGAACCATTGATTTCGAGACCCCAGCTTTCAGCCACTTCGCAAACACTTTGCTTTGAAGAATGACGACTGTGCGCCACCGGTATTCTGGAAGTGGCAAGTTCCTAGCATTGTGCAAGCTTTTCATTAAAGCATTGTATCGCTTGACGAAGTCTTCATTCCTTGGATAATAGGCATATCAACTAATCATTACCGCGTCAAAGAACCTGATGAATCAGTTAAACATGATTCCTTACAGAGAACAGTGGGTACTGCAACACAGTAATACACATGGTCCAACTGAAAAATGAAAGGATAGTTTCTCGTTGTGCACACTTTGTTTATAAAGACTCCCCAAAAATCCACTGCATTGTTGATCCAGGCCAAGTAAACAGTCATTCCATATCATTGCACCCATGGTGAACAGAAAATCTGAGTATATAGCGACCCTGAACATAGGACAAGAACTAGGTTTTATCTCTTAGCCTAGGGAGTTAAATTTGCTGTGGGAATAAATTAAGTCAAAGGAAAACCATGTGCCGTTTTTATGACCATACATAAGACTAGTTGATGCTGCACTATTTTGCCGGTACATGTTCTAGACTGAACGTCCTTCTATGTAGGCTGTTGAGTTTCGGGCAGTAGCAGAAATACACCGTAATACTATGTCGGACCGAGACCGGCTGACACCGAGAATCATCTTCCTGCGATAAAAATTGAATCTTTGAAGTGTCATTTCTGGTCTTGTGTTTTGGAAAGCTTTCATGAAGGGTGTTACTGTGAAAGGCTTTGAAATGGGACGTCATAATGGTCAGTTTGATCATGAATTTTCATCCAACCAAGTGCAGTAAAATGCCACCCTAGCAAACGTTTATTTTCGCCTAAAACACACGACCTTGGTCACGTTTTTTATCCGTAGGTAATAGCCAAGAGATTTTAAACACCCCAATCAGGGCGGAGCTAATCTTTTTTGATACGTACCTCCTACGTCTAGAAAGAAAATGGCCCCATTAAAACACTCCGACGGCTTCTTAGATACATAACCACACAACAACTTCAATTAAACAGGCCGGAAAAATCGCTATATAAAAAGATAGCTCAGCTGTAACACCCTTCCGGTGCCTAGCTGCCACGCTATCCGAAGGAAGCACGAGAGCTGGCATACTGCCAGGTTGCACAGGCCTTGACAGGGGAAGTCGAGGGGCACAGGTCGGGTTCGAACCACTGGCCTCCCGGTCAGTAAATTCACGCTCACTCCATTTGAGCCCTAATCACAAGCCGGAAGCGCAAGCTTCATCCGGAGATGTTATGAAACGCGTCAGTATTAGGTAGTTCGCTTGACGCTTTTGGGTGGAAGTTGATCAGGGTGACTCCCTCAAACCAGGTGTTGGTGTTAATCTGACCCAAACATTGATCTCACAAACCTACATGGAGTGGAAGCTCGCGGACAGTTGAACCATGACAACCGCCTTTAAAAAGCAGCAGAACAGAGGGTTATCGGCAATGACAGATAATGTGTGCTTAACCGTCCTCAGAGCGGGCGAAATTTGAGAATGAACGGCAACATCAGGGGATTAGTGCTAAATAACTGGATATGTGGAAATGATGCGTATTGCTGGTCTTGCACAATCCACATTAAAATAGGAATTACTCTCACTATTTGTAACCATAGGCTTTACTTAGGAATGCTGTATTCTTACGTGTTGGCTAGAGCAAACAACCAAAGTTCTAATATCATACAGACTGCTCTTTCGATATGCGGACCAAACGGATGAAGATGCCTGGATGTTCCAACATAAGTAAAAACAATTCAGCTGACACCAACATTTCGCGGATTTCACAGATATGTCTCATGAAGTTGAGGCGCACCTTCGGGGCTCAAACACTCCGTTAGTTGTCCGGATCGATTCAGACATTGTAAAGAAAGTTTTCTCACTAAGATTAAAATTTTACTCACTGAAAAATCCATGTTTTCCGTACAGACCTGATGGGTAGATTAGGATCGGTGGCACCTACGTTTCAAATCGGACAAAGCGTGCTCAAATGGAACTTTTTGGAAAACCAGCTGCACATGCTTTAGTCGACCACGTCACCTCAGGTTGGTTTGTGCGCATGCCACTGATTGACCAGCCTTTTTGAATTCTGTCGAAAAACAGTATGTACTCATGGTGAATCCTTACGAATACTTGGTATGTGAACTTTTCTAATTTAAGTGTTGATAATTTCTAACCTGATGAGAAAATGTCAATAAAATGCCGAAGACTTCAGAGAAATAACACGGAAAAGCATACATTCGTTGATTGTCTTCAGTGTGTTTGCTCCAAAAAAACGTTCGTCATCGGAGACTACAGCTTTACGGATCCTCAAGCTCTTGATAAGAGAAAACTTGAGGAAACCTGAAGGTAGCGCGAATCTCCATGCATCCGAAAGCCAAGATTCGGTTCAAGTTTTGTCCTACGGTCGTCACGTTCCCCATATGAGTGCATCCGCGAATGAATTAGCCGCCAAAAAGTACATTTCATCCTGCAAAGCAAAACATGGATTGTGATTTCTATTGACTAAAAGGTTCCCATTATCCGCCATAATTTAAGTACAATGCGAGTGATCGAACGAAACTGACTAATACGTTACTTTGTCCTGCTTGTTTCCTACATCATGTTTAACTGCATGTAGGGAGATGTTAGAATATTTTTTTAAAAAGTGACCATCCCTGCATTACGCTGCCAGAAAAGACTGTCGTGCCTACAGCTAATTTGGAGAATATATTTCAAAATAATTCACAAAATATCTCTAAAAAGTCCCTGAAACGTCTTCTATAGTATGTGGTAAACTGAACAAATGAAGCTTCTTTTCCCGTATTGCTGAATACTGTTACATTTCCGTCGGGATTCTGTAAGTCATGAAAGTTTTGCACATGTTTCTATACTCATATATTGGGATAGAACGTTGTAATAGCTGTATGAAGGGCGAAGAATTTGTGGCCTTGCAACTGTACATATCATTTTAACGACTGCCACAAACCCGCGACCTCCGGGCTATTAGTTAAAGACTAAACTGCTCGGGGACGGACGACTGGACAACAATGCGATTAGCTTAAACTTAGACAGGATCACGGAATTCATATCACGTTGTTGCAAGGTCCGCGGTTCAGTGCAATGACACAGGACGTGTTCTCAAACTATCTCATTTTCGTCTATGCACGCGGTCAAGATTATCTGAATCAAACAAAGCATTCGATATAAGTCTCCGAATACACCTCCTTCATGAATTACATCCAGGTACCGAGACATCACAAGAATAAAATCGAAACATGGGATTCTGAGAGGGTGAACAAACGTAAGTTAATTAGAAAATCGTTGAACCAATCACAAATCCTTGCCAACAGAAGGCACCATAAAAAATTTTCTGCTAAAAGTAAGCCACATCGTATTTTGAAGTTAACCAAAACCGTTTTGAAACTGAGGAAACTCTTCTGTTTTTTATACGCTTGTTTGCATTCAGATTTCAGTCCCTCGAGGACAGAAGTAGATGGATATGTTTACTTCCATCTAAACGCATCTGTATGGATGATAGTAGGGGACACAATCACCCAATTGCTAAACTCAGGGAATCATATTAGCTTCACAATAGCGGGTTGAGTAGTAGGTGATGTTGGATTTACGACATAAGATCTAGGTGACTCATCCCATATGACAGAAGCATTTTTTTGATAGAATTGTGTGGGAGAGCGAATGAAATTTTCTTATTAAATTTAGATAAAGTTTAGAAATATGGATGAAACTCCCAACTGTCAGCATCCAAACAAACAATTAAACGTATGCCAATCAAGAGGAAAATGCAAACTGCTGTTATTGCGTGGCAATATTCTGCACCGTTGTTGTATTCAGCTTGACTATATACACGTTTCTTAAGTCTTCAAGATTAACTGTCTTAACAAATAAGTAAAAACTCCCAAATACATTGTAGCTGTACGTTTTCAAAAGAAGAAAATACAAGACCGAAATTGCAATTATACTGCGAGATGCAAGGGACCACAAAACTTTGAACTTTCACTTTTCTATGGTGATGGGGAGATTTCCAGCCATTGCAGGATGGTCTCCCGATCAGTTGTTTTCCTCAAGTGTATACTTCGCAGAATCGTTTGGAAAACGCTCGCCCTATTTGATTTCTTATTTGCACCTAAATAGAAGGCATATCGTTCAAACAAACATGTGAAACTGAAAGTAGAATACCAAGAAACGAAAGATGTTGGGCCGCTGACCCCGGACGCATTTTGACATCAAGATTTGAGTGTGTACTATGCCATCATAGGCCTTGGCAAGTCAACGGCAAAAAACATTGGGTACTGGAACTTTCCAGCAGTAATTTAGAAGTTTAATATCAAAACTATGCATGCTTGGTAACTATCCTCCTGTATTGCATTTGTAGGGCCTAACTCTGAAAGCATGAGTCAACAAGTGAACAATTTACTGCAATGATTGTTGACATGTTAAGAGTGACTTGACGCACAACAATGCATGATAAAATAGATGGCCAGAGTAAAATTGGATGATGCCACTGACGACTTTGCACCTGGTTGAAAAGTGAGCAAATAGTAACTCCATATTTACTAGATTTTTCAATCAAGTCACAAGGAGAAAAATGAGAGAAAAGTAACCGCACAGGCAAATGAAGACTAAAGTCATCCAGGTTTTAACTTAAGTGTCGTTTGCACCAATTTTATTAAACTGGAAAGGTAAAAGCATGATTCAATTGGAAAAATGTTAAGTCACGAAAAAATACTCGTCAACGAACACTACCAATTATGCAATGAGAAAAGTACATATTCAGTACCGAGTGACTCAGTACAGCTTCACGATGTTGACAGTTTACATGAATTACGTAAAGCTGTTTAAGCTGAATGATTTGGTTGTATGAACCTGCACAAAGACTAAATGTATCCACTAAAAAAGTGCTCCAAAGATGCCCCTCATATAAACAAACCTTAACAACTTCACCAGAGAGGAGAAGAAGAAGGAGAGGAAGAAGGCCTTTCTCGTTCGGTGAACACCAAATGAACAGTTACAAACTATTCGACATGGAAGCGAAACTAATATGCATCATGTTTACAAAACTGAATATCCATCTTCTCCTTGAACGCTTCTTCCTGAACTTTTCCAGACATTCATTGACTGTTCTCGAAAGCAAGCAAATACTACAAAGCAACTCCACAAACTCCGTAATAGTAATCACTTTTTAAGAGGCACGAAGTGGATTTACGACAGAACATACTACTCGCATGCCTCTTATCAGTAGTACCACCGTTACACCAGTATATTATTATGCCCGTCTTGTAGGTGTAAACTCCTTAGAAATCTCACAAACTCGCAAAACAATGTGTACTGTGGGATGTAGAAGCAGCTTTGACAACAAAGTATTGTTTTTAAAGTGTTGTGTTTACTCTCAAACGTCAAATCACAAAATTTGTGCTATTTATCAAACATAAACCATTATAAATGTATCTCTGAGTTTTACTTGCAGGTGAAATGATGATACAACCACTTTATACAAATCTTTTGAAGTGTTGATTATGACTACTTGCTTATGGATATTTTGGATAAAAAGTGGGCGAAAAGCTTCGTAAATTTGTCCATCTGTTTTGAGAAAGATAATTCAAACTTAGTCACTTAACGGAATAGT
This sequence comes from Opisthorchis viverrini, assembly GCF_000715545.1. NCBI lineage: Eukaryota > Metazoa > Platyhelminthes > Trematoda > Opisthorchiida > Opisthorchiidae > Opisthorchis > Opisthorchis viverrini. Next base: position 245,303 of record NW_008751879.1, on the reverse strand, counting down.
TTACGAGCGGAGATATCATAAAATTATTTTACGTAGTTCAAAGTTCGATTACAGACAAATTTTTGAAACCCTGCTAACAATTCTAAACTAAAAACCTACTCTATTTAGCTTGAAAATAGGCATTAGTTGGACTGAAGTACCCTTTCGTCTTGAAAGTGCTGTTGCTATTATGACAAAATTACACAATTTACAGTTGAAAGAATTTTACTTGTGGCAGGGCGGTACACAATATTTTGTATAAACCTTTAAAAAATGTGGCAGAGAGTGAGTGAACTACGGGGGTCAAACTTCTGCGACGATCACTTCGAGACACTTATTTCACAAATTCAAATAATATCTGCTAAATCTTGAAAAGACAGTCGGTAATAAAGTTTTTAAGTTAACCAATACCAGGCTGCAAAAACAATCACATTTGTTCTGCGGGATAGTTTTACGATCCACGGAGATTTCTACTGTCTTATAATCAACAACATTTTTGTGCAAAATGCTCTTTGAAATCGTCGTATGAATCGAAGCTGTTCGCCTGCACACACGAAGATTACTTAAAATTACAGCATTTTTGTTTTTGTTTCCAAGTAAATGAGCCCGCCGTGCTTAAGACGTACTGATAAAATATTTGCCAATAATGGTTTACAGAGACTGCCTTTTTAATCCGTGATATGATGCACCCATACACAAACGGAGATTGAACGCCCGCCTTCATCACCCAATAATTTCGCTGATTGCTGACTACAGCTGTGTATGCAATTGTTCAGATGGATGTATTCATTAGTAAGGAAGGCTGAAGTCAACTGTGCCCAGGAATCTTAATGGATAAATTGATTCGAGGCCACAAATACACTCAAGATCAACGCGTTTTTCAAACTAATTAATCGGATAACTACCTTGCGACAACTTCGGAAGTCGCATGGTATGGGTTGTACTGTTCAGTTTGCGTTTAGGTGCAGATTTGCATTTTGTAAAACTCCAAATGAATCCCCGTAGAATTCTTTTGAACATGGTCTCATTTTTCATAAAGGAAACTACTCATGTGGTTGAAAGCTCTTCGACAGCCTACGACCGGTTTTTCCTTTCTTGGGACTCATCAGGTAGGCGCAGTTTTCCAGTTTCCGTCAATCTTATGTTCTACTTGAACCCAAATTGGACTATTTTCGAGAAGTACACTCATTTGCAAATCAATTCGGTTTTCATGAGAGACTCAACTGAATCTCTCGTTAATGACATGGGCTGTCGAGGAGTTTTCAGCAAACTTGTAAGTAGTTCCTTTTATGAGAATATACTGCGATATCTCGAATATCGTGCCCGTGTGCAGCACATTCAGTTGTAGAATATCATAAAAAAGATATTCAGATGAGGCCCTCGTGAAAGCCATGCTGATTTGTAAATGAGTGTGTTTCTCGCAAGGCTTCAATTTTATGAGATCACATGTCGAAATAATTTAAAATATCCTTGTTCTTAATGGCAGTTTACAATGCTCGACTGAAGATTTTGGTTTGCGGGAAAATAGAATATTCTGCAGCGAAGTGAACACAGTTCATCTCCTTTTGATTCGAAGAACTGTTTCACCACATAACAACCAGGCTACATTTTTGCAATTCATGAGAACAACCAGTAGGGAAATGCAACAACTTCAGTTCGGAGCGAAGTTTGTGTTATTCAAGTTAAAATGAGTAGCGATTACCGCATTTGTTGTGATGTTAAAGATATCCACGTGCAATGAGTTCTTATGACATAATTTTCCATGCCACAGCTGCTTGAATGGGCAGCGGCGAACAGAAAATGCATGTGAATAAATTTCACAAGTCCCACTGCAAGTTCGCCGGACCATGTGTTTTGCAATGCCGTAAAGATCACAAATGACAAGGTGGTATAATATTCTACCTGGAAGAAAGCTGTTCGAAATCAGTGAAAAGACCTATGTGTATACCTTCCTCGTATTCAAACGGCTAATAGCGATTTAGCGATAGTGGTTTCAATTATGGTGAACAATATTCTTGAAGCCGTAAGCGCATGTCCATAGCTTGCAAGCTACATGTTGCTGCGTCCAGTTCTTGAATCCTTCAGTATTATGTTCTAAAAAATTTATCATTTTTTTAGAGGATGAACTGGTTTCTGCTCGTTGCAAAGTGCGAGAAACATCAACAAACAACATAATGGGAACCATCTTTCAAATATATTGGCGATTAATGGCGAACCTGACCTAAACGAGCAGTATACACTGGTAAATACTCGTAATACTAGGGTCAGCAGCCGAATGATTCCATCTGTGTGCGCTTGATTAACTCTGGTGAGAGCAAAAGGTCACATATGGATAAGATTCTATTGAGCCAGCAACGTCTTTCATGATGAATATACTATTAGCACCTGCTCCACGAACTCCGATACGTCTCCTGCATTCCTTGGCCCGTAGAATTTTTTCAACGGGCGGGAAAACCCCATTCAACTTACCATTCTGCCATAAAAATTTGAACGATATATAGGTGAGCACAACCCAGATATAATTACGTCAAGGTGAAAAACTTCGATTTAATGAGAAATGCAGACGCTAGGCAGCAACAACTGCCCAAAAAGCCAAGCCAGTCTGGTTGATATTTCAGTCTACCGAGTGTGTAACTCTAGTCAAGTAGATGGTGATAGTGGAAANNGAAGAGCGCAAAAATGATTGTAACTGGCCTACAGAAAGCAGACGCCTTGGTAGTAAATACAGTGTGCCACAAAATGTAGGTTTCATCTGTCTTTAATATGAATTTCAGAACAAAGCTGCTGACTCTGTCAAAGAACGGTTCTGCAGTTATAACAGGAATTCAAGTTGAAAACCAATCAGCACCACTAGACAATGGAGCCCAGTGTTTTGCTTTCTACAACCTTTAAGACAATATGGTCCATGTTTGAGCGAAACGGTTACTAATGCAATGCCTCATAAGTATAGGGTCATGGGTGTTGTACAATCGTTAGCTATACTTGACTTTTAGCCTCAATATTATAGCACTAAACATTATGTGAATTTTTAACAATTTAACCGGAATCTGGCGCCTAGAGATATTTTTCAACCTAATGCTATCATCTATTAAGATCTATGATGCCACCTTGTGTTTGTCGGGACGCGCCCAGACATGGAAAAAGCACACGTGCAGAGAGTGACGCATTCCCAAGGTAACCATTGGTACTACACGTTCGGAAAGCGGGTGCGTTGATGGAGCTCACCAAAAACGGCTTAGCAACATAGGACCAGTGGAGTGGGGGCTGAAAGTGTTCACGACCGGATCACCGCCACTGGCTGTACAGAGCCAACGAGTGAACGACTATATTTGGCCATTTAGTCATTCTATGTGTTTGCGCAGAAGCTCTGTATGTTTTGTCCTGACAATACAGCCGTGTTTTGAGTTCTCTGTTTTCTCCTTATCGCGTAGTCTGGCAGGCTCAGTGCAGGCGTAACCAATAGACGGCCACCCACGATACAACAGCGTTCTACGTGGTTTTTTAATACATAACCTTTTACTTGCGCATGTTTGAACGTGAAACTCTAAGCTGTATATAACCAGCTAAAGGTTCGGAAAGTAGTGTTGCCAAGTGACCTGTCTGTTCTGGAGGCAACAGCTCAGAACGAACGATTTACATGTTTACCTACTAAAAACCTCCTATGTGTCAGAATAATCCTTATGTTTGAAAAGAAAGGAAGATGACAGAAGACAGATGGATGCAGCCGAATAGAACTGGTGCACATGAAGAAAGAATTCTAAATCGATTTTGCTTATTTGCTGGCAACAAAAGATAACACGTTCAGAGGGAGCACTGCAGATTTTGAAATATACTAAAAGCTTGAACGGATTAAAACACTCCAAAACTTGTTTGTTGATTTGGTATTTGTCTCAGGTTCAGTTAGCCATGAATTTTCGTGAGACTTTCGTTGGATTGCTGTGGGAATTCAAGGCATGTCACCTTATTTTTTGTGTAAATCAGCCGTTTATAAAATCTCACGTGGAAAAATCTTGCTTTTCCCAGAACGACATTTTTCAGCTCGCCGACAATCACCAGGGATCAACAGAAAGCAATCCTAGATCTGGATGGTGTTGACAAGCCATAAAGCATTTGGCACAGTGTTTACGGAACTAACGCTTTGAAATGAGCACGGAACATCGTCCGTTGACGCCAGTACATTACTTGAAACAGATAAGCGCATCGCAGTCAATCAGCACTTGAATACTAATACCACGCTTGCAGAGTGTACTATCCCTAATGGATGGTGGTACCATAGGGATACTTCACGGAAAACACTTCAAAACTCTGTATATTTAAATTTGGTACCGAGAAATAGCTTTGATCATGCATAACAACAAACATCTTGTACGCAAGATTGTGTTTTCATTTATGCAGCTTACAGAACTGTTTGGCACTTGCGCCTCTGGATAACCTCTTCGCTGTCCAAACAGAAAATGTCAAAAGTTGTGCCAACGTGATAGGCTTCATCCAACATTAGGAAAGTGTAAACTTTCTATTGCACAGTAGGGAACCAAGTACTGGGTCCGAAAGGAGTTGAGTTACACAGCAGCATGTTGATTTGAATTGGTTGTCTCACGCTGCAGCAGACCGTATGCAGGGAAGCCAAGATCGGTTGAAATTGCACAAATGCAGATACACATACATTTATAAGATATATCTTGTTAGTTGCTTACTTAAGACATGTACGTCAGATACCAACAATTAAACCATGAGTTCTAAAAAGTAATAGGCGGTTTGCTATTGCCAATGACGAGGGGACCACATTAATAAAGGAGAACGTGTATTAAAGTCTGTACCTTAGGGGGAATGACGAATGAACCTAACGCCATAACGATACATAAGCATAGATGGAAGTCAAGGACAAGACCTCTTCGAGTTTTTGTTTGCCCTTCTGTGAGCAGACGACTGGTGGTTCGGCCATTATTGATTCGTTGTAGATGCCAATGACTGAAAAACAGTACCGCATAATTAAATTTCGGATAAATCTACGCTCTAATGAACCTTCTATTTTCAGTGGTGCACGATCATAAAACGACCTCATGAAATCTCATCTTGTAAATTGAAAAAAATTAGGGCAATAAACTTGAGATTTTCTTGCCAATCAAAGGGCGATAACTATCTTCCACTCGGGATTGACGTCAAGTATTCGGTGTCTCAAACAAGGACGGACAGAAATGTAGTAAGATTTGAAGAGGACCTTAAAAATTATGTCCAAAGCAAACCAAATGGTGAACCCCACAGGTGAGAGAGTTACGTTTGGTTTTTGCCCATCAGACGAGTAACATAAGAGCTCAACTATCGCAAAGATGTAAATTTGTACGCACCTAAACTCAAAAGTTTAATATACACTGTTTATTTAAGCAGGCTGCACCATCGGATAACGTAGGCGTTTTTTATTTTACAAAGACTAGTACCAGTAATTTCCGGCTACTTGAGGAACGCTTCACTCACCCTGGCAGATTTTCCTTTTGTTTTATGAACAGTCCCTTTATAGTACAAGCATTGGAGTTCACATTCATATCCACCTCCGGTTCCAGTAACCAGTCGATGCTCAAGTGGTGAGACAAAGACGATTGTCACTACGAATGTGACACCGCATTTAGTTGGCAATCAAATTTTTCCCAGAGCTGGCTTTAAATATAAACTCAACGAGGATGAGTTGCCCGGAAACAGGAAAACGTAAAAGGGTTCCATCGCATCCACACTAAGCAAAAAAACACTTTTTGACAGAATTTCAACTGTGGCTGCATTCACTACTGGCTGTGGTCTGGTTGGGAAACATTCCCTACAGAAGAAACCAAGACTTGAGGCTTTAACCAATAGACTTTTCCGATTCTTCATCAATGTTTGCACCTTTTCACAAGGCCCCCCGTAAAAAAATATCTCAGGGAGAACACCCAGTGGTAAAATAACGAATACTGAAATGAGGGGAAATGCACATTTTGTATGGTCAAAGTTCACAAGCTGTGCAAGGCTAGGTCAGCGAATATTGAAGGATTAATACATCTGAAAAATCATATCTTAATTTTGAAAAAAAACACTTTAAAGGACTGTATCTAAATCAGCGGAACTCTGAGAAGCCCCGGGAAACACTCCCACCATCATTTAAAGGCTGTGCTTGCACACTGCAGTGCCTAGGGTCCTTATTCTGTGTCAGCCGGACTTCACCCCCTGAAACCGAATATTAGACATTTGATGAACAGCAAAAAGAATTCAGATCCTCATACTCTACTGGATTGCTTTTGGTTGGGTCTAATGAGGTGGCATATGTTTAACCCGCACAACTGGTTAAAAGTAGTCTGACCAGCTAAGGAAAGCTGACACCAAGGATATGCTGAGGAATGAAGAGCTTCAAGCAGATTTATACCTATTAGTACTGTTTGTGTAAAGTCCAAGCTCGCAACGAACTATGTGTTGATCAGTTTGCCAGGGCTTGTATGGTATGGAAGATTTAGAGTACGAATGATCAGTTTATATGGAATACGAGTGCAGAAGTTCATGTTCAAGTGATACAGAACTGATAATAACCAAGTTAGGAACGGTAATTTGTTGGTTTTTTGTCATGTTTTTCTGGTTCACAGTAAAGTTTCTCTCTATCCCAACCAACAGTCTGTGGCATCAAAGTATACTATCATGGTCTTTAAACTTCTGGTCCCAATTTCTGTGAGCGCACAAGATAAAATGGGCCTCGTTTCTAATTACAAAGCTGTGGCGGGAGATCCATATTTCTGTTCAACTTCGTCCAAATTCTCGTTACGCAGCCAAAATCTTCTATGTCGCGGTAGGCTTGTTCAGCATTTAATAAAACCCCGTGAAATTCGCCATAATATTCAGGCTGTCACATGTGAACGGTGTGACACGTACTGAAGGCGAGAAAGCACACTTGTAGATTCAAGTGTAAAAATTGAAAGACTTAGAAGTCGTGAATGTATATTTAAACGAGGTAGTCGCGAAGCCAGTTACTGTGACGTGGTGCAGAATTATAACCTCGTGTACAGCCAATTTGTAACTTCAAAGGGTAACCCAAGAATCAAACGGAACTCACGGTGTCTAACATTTTTCAAGCAACCAAATTGCAACACGATTTTTTAGAATTATTTTCCGCGGTTTTCGAAGCGGGTGACCATAAGTGTCAATATATAGGTGATATCGACAGCACGGTGATACATTTTACTGTAAGTAGGCTGCTGTGATACGTAGCGCCTCAGTTGAAGAACCACCTGTAGATATTCACAAGACACATTCACTAACCAGCTGGTTGCTTTCCTACATTAATCTACGAACCCGTAAACAGTGTGTACCAAAGAGTGACCATTACCTTAGTACCAATAAATGTTTTTTTTATCAGTTTTCTTTTCAGTTCTCTTCTTCGGTGTACTTACCTTCACTGACGAACTAAGCACTGTCTTCCAGCGACGGCCTGCGTGATCAAATGCTCCCCGACCTAGTTCGTAATGTAACCTTTGGGGTTTTTTGAGGTAATGAAGTATTGAACTCAAAACACGTCGGCTTTCAACAATTGACTGTCAGGAAACTCACGCACTAGTGCCCGATGCATATCTGCGGACAAGTCCACAGGTGCAGATTTTGCTGCTTATACCCTGTTGACTGTGTGTCAAGACAGCACCAAACTTTGCCACTATCATTGCTGCAGATGACCCACAATCTAACTCCTTTTGTTTTGGCAGTTTTCGAAAGCATAGCTTCATTCTTGTTGAAAAAAACTGCAAACAGTCTACACACCTAAACAGTTGCAGAGTTAAACGCTCAGATTAGGTCAGATGGTAGTTGCTGCATTTTTCTACTGCTTACCAGTGACCGTTTGTGAATTTTCGAAAGGTTCCACTATCAACAACCGCCGAATTGTCTAACTATACTGTTCTGATAGCTCTTTTCTCTCATTTCTACATGGAAGCTTTGGTACATGAACGTATCACTGACACTATTCTTTAAAATTATCCTCAGCCCATACGTACGTAACCACGAAACTGCTAAATTGAACACCATCGAAGGCGCACGAGATTATATTTTTACACAAAACCCAAGGCGTATAAATCACCAAATGCTGGTAGTGAACTTTACTCAATAATTCGTCTCCGCCCGTTGGATGTGAAACTTTGGAGCCGTTGTTTCCGGTAGGTAATTTATCCGTAATTCGTCACCAGTCACTGAGTATGTGGACCACTTTGGTTGCATTTTACAAATATTTCAAAATACTTAGCATCAAGCTTGTATGCGACAAATAAAAATCCTTGTCTATCCTTGTCTTGTACAGGTGCCTCCACGACACACACCTCATCGATATTGGCACAACTTGCGTTCAGCTCTGAGGCTTTTGTGATCAAACTTTCTCAGGTAAGAACAGAAGAGAGAGACAAATGAAATATCATGGTGGTTTCCTGTAATTAAGTTCACACATATTTAAGAAACCTGTCTCTATCAGCCTGTATGTAAGAGTTCCTTTTTGTAGGCTCCATACCGATTTCTACTTGCTATCCTGATCTCTTCCTAACAAACTGACATACGGTTTGCGCGACCAACACAAATCGACACCACACACATAAATGCGCCCCTTGTAAAACGCCACACAAACCACGGCACTATATTCAATGTAAAACTAGATCATCGAGATCTATTCTTAGTCAGATTTTCTTCAGTCTACCCTCTGCTAATTTCAGTAAACTGATTGACGGCTTCATGTTTTGTCTCCTAGTGAATAACAGGCGCTCTGAAATCAGGGAGCGAACGTCGACATCTTAGTGTCCATTATCTTCGGTTCTACTAATCGCCTATTCATCTTTTGTTTCGTAGAAAATAACCTGGTTACATACACTTAGGGCCTAGATTATCTTACCAAACTGACCATTTATTTTAGAACAAAGCAGTGAAATCCTAAATCTATCCTCAGCTTACTGGCAGGGATTTCGCCGTATTAGTAACAGCTTAGACATGGATAACTGTAACATATTCAGGTAGCTTTTTTGCTACATGAAAAAGTGACTTGAAAAATAAATAACTAAAATTTTCTCGCCTAAAATTCATCGTAGTACAATACACTAACCACAACACACAGAGAGCATTTGGTGTTTAGTTAGAAAGTGTCCTAAATATGGGCATCAACCAACCTAAAGTCCACCGAATTCCTTCACTGATAAGCGTCAACATCTCCAAGTAAATAGTGTGTTCGGTTTATATCAATCCCGTTGACCTAACAATATTACCAAACTGGTACAAATCATAACTTATATGAATCTTTTCCTTAGGGCGCGAAGGTTCTTACCAGAAAGCACAGCTAGCCATTCATTGAGTCCCTAAAGTTGGTATTCAAACGTTCCGTTACCAGCCGTGCAGACATTATCAATGCGCTGTTGAGTGGATACTTCCTCCCAGCCTGCTTGAGCCTATATAGCTTTTAAGGCAATATGTTCTCTCAAATGTATGTTTTTCAGTTTAGGTATAAAATGTTCATTAAAACAGTATAGACATTTGTAAGTTTTTAATTGCTTGATATCAAAAGAGACTTCGCCAAGTTAACATCCCGAGCTGCTAACAATTAAATGTATTACCGGAGGCATCATCACATCAAGTATTGGCCTTAATTACAGCTAGAAAACTATTATCATTTATTGTTGAAGAGCATGGTCACAAACATAAAAAGTGAACGCAAGCGATGAATGCGGAAGGGTAACAGGAGAAAATGGGAGAAAAGAGAGAAACGCCTCATTCGAAATCATGCAAAGAACAGTTCCAGTCTGATGAGGTGGATCCCAGAGTATGTGGAGATATTGGTATGGAAACACGCGTCTAAAGACCAACAACCGAAGAAAGGACAAACAATGTTGAATGCTCTTCAAGGCGCGGTAGGTGCTAGCACAGTAAAGACTCGCACATCAGGCACAAAGTGTTCGTCATACTGGGTCTGGTGTGAGATTAAATGTACATTCAACGCCATGTGCCACACATAAATGTGTCATAAGTACGCATAGAGCCCACATTGGCAAGCAAACACAAGTCACTGACTGCGACCTTAGGAAGTCCCGGTCCAATAATAGCCTTAGCGGATTAAGGAAAGCAGATCCCTCGATAAGGAATGGTCATCGGTTGGTGAAGCAAAAGGTCGACATCACAACCAATGGCATGTATCCCTCGATAATGGTCATCGGTTGGTGAAGCAAAAGGTCGACATCACAACCAATGGCATGTAGGGCTGAGATTATGGCGAGGGAATATTCATTCA
>NW_008751879.1:213800-232986 GCF_000715545.1 Opisthorchis viverrini | reverse complement strand
GTTTGTTTAAACCAGACGCTGTAGTCATCGGCTTCTGATGAGTAGGCCGTCGTCTGACCGATAGTTTGCTCAGGTTCACCAGATGATGATTCGTCCTGTTGTGCTTCCCAGTTATGCACGCGTAATCTGGTTTTGATGCTGATAGCCGACCTACCAGGAAAATACTGCTCCACTCTCGTGAACGGCTCGGTTTGGGTGCCACAAGATGGATATAAATTGTAAGCCAGGCATAAGAGCGATTATGACTCTTGCTGGGACCAGCCGGTACCGGAATACTTCGCTCGGCCAAGCTCATCCGCATTATGCTGGGTGGGGTGTGCGTGCCGACGGTGTTGACTTGGGCCAATCTTCGTCGGAAAAAGGCGGGAACAATCAGCGCAGGCCAATTTGGCAACCGTGTTCGAACCAAAACTTTCATTGTCGTGACCTCGGTGGTGGGCTACCAAGCCAGCTTTCGATTTGCAGCACTTGCCACATTCCCCACACCTGAACCCAACCTTGTGTACTCGTTGGAACTGGTGCGGAGGCGCCAGATGATTCGTAGTATACATTGTCGAAAGTAACCAGCACATTGAAACCAAACGGGGTGGTTAGCCCTGTCTGGAGTTGCTGAACTCTTAGCTCACCCAGACTGACGTCCAGGCTACCCGGTCGGCACCACGAGGAGGTGGTTCAGCTCGCCGACTAAATGACTAATGAATAATGACAGAAACATTAATTTATTTAAACTGCTGCGTTATTATTCAAGTCGTAACTGGAACACTGAAAGTTACATGAAGATGTCCAGAAGATTGGTGTGTGTGCATTTAAAAGCTGAAGATACAGAAACAAGACATTTCGCATTTCCCTCTTTCTTGTTTTATGGTATTTAAGACAGCTGAAAATGGAAAGGATTTTTTATCCCTTATTATGAGTGGTCGTTTTCTGAAAATCAACTTACTCGTACGTATATCTGCTATTCAGTTGGATTCACAGATTCTACTCCACCGAGTTGTGCCACCATATTCGAGGTGACAGAACAGAATGATATTCACAGATTCGTATATGTATATCCCAGAAAACTCGGATGCCATGGAAATTGCTGTTTCTTTGACCACAAGTCAAAGACACGTTCCAGTGCTGAGTGGCACACAATGATCTAGAATGAACACACTTCGGAGTGCGTTTAATCAGGGCAACCTAGCAACGTTGGACGTACATTGTTAAACCCCTCGTATGTTTGTTTAATCTGAATATTACAAAAAACGGTTCATCCCAACTGCTTACCTCAGGTGTAACGTGGTGATCTGCTCAATGAAATGCTATTCAAACGGTCTGTGCAAAACATCTAGGTTTCGTACCTCGAAAAAGCTCCACAAATGCACAAACGTGCAGGCTGAAGTTTCACAACCTTAGGTAAACTTGAATTGTAAGGCCTCTGATTATATTTCACGAACGGTGAGTTCCAACCAGCCGTCGCTTCACACAAGCAGACAATCACGTCCCCTTTATTTCGCCGAAAACACCCATTGAAGATCATTTCTTACAAAAAATTATGTCTTAGGTGCAAAACTTAGAGTCTCTGCAATCATTTGTGCTGATAAGCAAAAAGACGGACTTAAAAAATGCCGGAAGTTGCATAACAAACTGTATCTAAACTGTTCGCCATTTCAGGAAAGAAAATGATACTATCGAGACATTTTGCAAGACTATGAAAAACAAACTATGAGTTGCACTCTCAAAACAGGTAGCAAGCGGCATAACAGGTTATAAATTAGCTCTGATCCACTGGCATAGCTTCCCGGGGAAGTCTGATTAACTATCTGGGTAAACAACCCTAGTGCCTTCAGAGAAACCGCAAATCTTGGTGAACCAGGTTGTTGCGTGTCACTTTACACCATAAGATTGTGGCTTTCTGCCACACTATAGCCTGCAAGGAGAAGGAAAGTTGAACGTATCGGGTGAACCAACCCGCAAAGTAACCGGGAAGGATTTGCACTCCAGAGTCCATATTTGTGATGTTCTTTTTAGTCGAAAATGGCTAACATTTGCCACCTAATACGATGTGACAACTGGATGCATCTAATAAACATGGAAAAAAAAGTGTAAAGGACTAGAAAGTAAGCATCTTGCTTATGCACATTATTTTTGTTTGATAGTCTAAATATAGTTTGAAGTATAGACGTCAGTAAATGAACATCCGTTCTGGGAAGACCCAGTGCTATTCTTAATTGCAAGTGTTCGCAAGATATGCCCACCCATGTTCATTTGAGGACAACCATATTATGTTATCTGTAAAACAACTACTAACGCAACGAGCAAACCGAGAATCATGCCTTCGGGTTTGAAAAAAATACATTCATCGATAAATTAACTTTCTCGCACAAACGGGAGAAAATCAATCTCAACAATTTAGGGAATTTCATTGTGTGGTTTCATGTTGAGCCTTTAAGGTGAAAAATGTCGCCTGCGACGGGACCGTCTGAATAGTAGATAAGCCGCCTTTTTGGGGGGGGGGAGAATTATCTAGTATTTCGCGTTTCATTAGACTTTATTGAATGCATCCACTTAACGAAGGTATTTTTTATTCCTCCAAGAGAGAATCCGAGCTTAGAAATGGGCTGAACCACGACTAAAAAGGTATTACCTATACCAAATGTAAAAACCGCAATTCATATGAACATTGTCTGGTTGTCATTGATTACCTCAGGTTGAGTATTTAAGTGAGGGATTTCCAGAAAGTATTGAAACTCGCAACTTTGATGTGACACCAGATGGTCCTAATTTGATTACAGACTACTTGGCTGCGCAGTATGCTTCAGGCTATGTGTGTGTTTTGTAAATCGGGCTCCTATACTACCACATGGGAGGCTAAGAAGCCATATTTGATAAGATTATCTCAGGTTGATTGCAAACAAACCACCAGGCCTTCACCATCACTAAAATTAAGTAACTGATTCATTGCTAACTGAGCCGTTGTGGATGCTACACTGTCGAGATGTTTGGTTCTTTGGTAATTTTGGAGCCGAGTTCTTGTGAGTACGGTTAAACTGGCTCTGTTTTTGGTAGAAACTGTTTGTTGTTTAATATAGGTTTTCCTCTGCTAGGTGAGAAATATTAAGCACAATATATCACAGTGTATCAGCGTTTTGTAAGTGGGTTGTACTCGCCATTCGTTTCATTTGAATACCCCAAGTTATTCGTGAAATCAGTAAGTATAGAAAAGTTTTCGAAAATCGTCGCTGACGGATGCAAAAAAGTGAAGAATAACGCAATATAATGAATATTGGAAGACAGAAGTTATTTTCGGAGTCCTTCGCTGGTAAAGCTGGCTAAAAACTGAAAAGCTGATTCGTATCGGATGTTAATTTTTCATACTTCTTGATTTTTTGGAATGACAAGAGGCAAAATGCACCATTATCCCGCCTAATGCTAAATGAATTCAAGCTTCTGCTAGTAACACGAATTGCCCAACTATGACAGAAGTCAGGAAGTTTTCGCAATAAATGTCTTGACCGCAAACGTAAAATCCTGCTAGACTTCATGCACAATTAAATCGTATCCGATATAACAACAGAGGTGCAGAGTTAATTACAAGATAGTTACAATTGAACTGGCACCCAGGCTGAGTATTGAACAATGTTCTTAATAGGAGTTTGTGGTACATAACTTTGGCGATCGTTTGTTTGTTGAAACCAAAACCTATAGGGATTCATAGTAAATAGCTGGACGATCATTTATTTGCAATTACTGTTCACTGTTCACGCAGAAGAATGCTTGCAGTAACCGTGCCATGTCCATTGACGTGAAACAAAAGAACAGCATTACTTTGATATCACCCTGTGTTCACAAAATTACCGGGATATTCAGTAATATGACAGAATTCTTCGTTGGATTACCCATACATAGCTTATGCTAGGTGCAGTTTGCAAAAAAAACTGTAAACTCGACTTAAACTTTTCGGACTCAACGGTGCATGATGGCGCGCTCAAAACTCGTCAGAATAGCGTTGATGTCACCCCACTGATTTTCTGTCTAGTGCATGTGTACAAAATACGGTACAATGATCCGCATGTTTACTGTTTCCGAAATCTTATACTTACAAGCTCACTCTTAAGTTGTACCTTCAAGCCAGTTGCTACGGAGACGAGAAAACATTTGGTGTTGATGGGAGAGCCACGAATCCAGGCTGCACGTCTGTTCATCATATAGTTCAACTAAATTTGACGCACAAAGACCGCATCGCGTTTCAGTTGAATGATGTTCAAGATGCCAAAAGATATACTGATTGTTACAGATTACTGGCCGGTTCCGTAGATGGATGCATGGACATTGAAAATAGATCTTGGGAACAATAAAATTCATCCTATGAGTGAAACGTCCACCTGGCAAGTCAGTTATCAAGTAGCCGTCAACGTGTGTGAACACGTGGTGTGAATCGTATGAATGAGGGATAAGTGGCTCTACATCCTGTCTAAGTGCGGGATGGTCACAGCGCTGAGGAGACGGTCGCACGGTCACGTGTTTGGACTAGTAGCCAGGACGTTGCGTTTACCGGAATTTTGTGCAAAGCGAATTGCTGATAATCTGCAATCAAAATTTAGAAATTGTAGAGTACTTGTCAGTTTTCCAGTATAGTTTGGCTTTACCATCAAGACAGACTGGGCCGTCCAAACAGACAGTATTTGGCAGCAAGTTAGAGCTGGAATAAAATTAAATCTAGGCTTACGCGATGGTATGCAACATCCCATCCTGTTTCCTTGGCTGTACCATAAACAAAGGGGTCTTATTTCATATACAGCGCTACTTAAGGCAGTTCAACCATGAATCCGAAACCGGAAGCAATTGATGCACAGCTGGTTTCAACAGACCAATGGCAAATTTAGATGAACTTTATTTGGTCGCTGGTAAATATGTGGTGGAAATTATCCAACAATTGTCACATTGAGGCGAAGAAAGTAAAAAGTGTTGGATTTACAGTAAAGAACCCCAAAAAGTAAAGAAAACTATTTCGAAATGAATACCTCAGAACAAACAAACGGAGGTGCTGGAAGTGATCAAGATGCGCTTGCTTAGATAAAATATAATTTTTACCGTTTAACTAGGTTTAGTATACACATTACCTTTTTGTTAGTGTTTATTTCTTTATCTTGTCACGATTCCGAACACAGTAGCTACTAGAAAGTTCAGAACAGCGGCTTGTTTATCAAATATTTTTCATGGGATTCTACAATTTTATTCGCGTAGAGAAATCTGTATTAAATTTCTTTTTTATTTGCGTATCATCGTTGACACCTTACTTGTGAACATTCCTAGGAAACTAATTTCGTCCCTTGACTTTAACAATGAGAGACTGTCATTGCTATATGCATACGAAACTACGAACGTGTAACGCGCCGAAATGTGTTTACGTCAACTGATTGGCTTCCAGCTGTAAAGCAAATTTGTCCTACGTTGTAGTATTATTTGGACATCACAAAATATGGCTCAACAAGCGATGTTTTGCCTTAGATTGTCAATGAGGACTATACCTTATAGGCATATGATGGTCAGCGCAAGAGCCAATCATATTTTTTTCGATTGAAGCTTCACGATTGGCGGACTGTGATTCACTTGTGGATAAAAATAAATTTGCCGGCTTCAAAATCTCACGTTGTTGGGCACTCAGACACTCTTTCCACTAAAGCAGTATCTCGGCTGAAGTAAGTTCCTCTAACATGCCACCGACTTAAAGTGCTTTCCGCGTCATAAAATATGTTGAGACGGTTGACATGATGTCTAGTGTAATCTTTTAGTCTGTATCGTGTGTTTTAGTGTAATGGTAGTAATTCAGGGTTTAACGCCATCACTACCAATGAACTTCGAGTTAGGTACAATACTATGGGATTTTTGAACACTATTATTTTGAATTACCTCATATTCTTAGTAGGTCTTCTAAACTTAAGCACTGGGACCTGATTTTCCGGAACTTCTCTTCAGGATAATTCAATTTAAGATAACTTGTGACAAATGCCGCAAAGATGAAGCTGCGTAAAGGAATTGCGGATTTTGGCAAACTTTATAAAGGCATTGTATTCATTTAAAGTCAAGAATGCTAGGTCATAAGTAAACTGCTCTTGTCTATTTTGGCAAACTTTATAAAGGCATTGTATTCATTTAAAGTCAAGAATGCTAGGTCATAAGTAAACTGCTCTTGTCTCTATTTAAATAGCAATGCAAAAACTGCCGCAAAAATGCACTTTTAGATCGCATTCTATAAATGTCCTAATTTTTCATCTGATTTAGTTGATTAGAAGAATGCATTCACGTTTGATCAGCTCCGATGTACCATCTGCTGTTTCTATGGCCTCTCTTATTTAAACAGGAGCGGTGCATCAATTCCGGTCATTTTTGTTTTTCTTAGGTGACCTTGTTAAGGTCATTTTGAGGTTTGTTGGTGTGAAGCGGTACAACAGTCATTTTATTGTCTTATACATGAACGAGTCAAACTAGTACTCGTCATCCCAAAAATATTAATTATTGCGATGATGCTACGTAGACTGAAACGAAGGACACCATTCATTTATTCTCTGACCCCTTGTTAACCATATCACATGAAAACATACCGAGGCGGCGGTTACAGCCTAGACAAGTTCTACAGACCGGAGAGTAACCAAAACATTCACTTTATAGACGGCTGAGCAAGACGAATTGTGTAATTTTGTCTACATAATATTTCCCCATTAGTTCCCGATGAAAACCGTCTCTGTTGATCTTATCGCTGGGAGCTGAAAATCCCCTCGCAGCTTCGTGCTGTGTCTTGGAAATTTCACGCAGGATAATGTTCCCGTTAGATGTTAAATTATTTTCACAAGTTTACTCTTATTACAGAAAGCGCAGTGCATACACGACAGCGTTAAAAGCCATCAGAAATCTAACAATTTCCTTATGAGTAATCCTCCAAAACGCCTTTTACTACGGAATCCAAATAGTTGATTTCCCTTCAGAGTAGTTTGTTACGGGCAAAATGTTGGCGTAGTCAAGAGCACTTCCTCTGGTACATGCAGGCTTACAATCAAGACGTATGTACATTATAGTGGTAAATAGAAATTTTCATCTCCCGAATTTTAGAAAGGGTCTGAGTAATCTCTGTTGTACGTAATTTTGCTACTGATTTGGAACGTGTTTTGAATAATTTTATCTGCAATACCAAGATGAACGCTCCGCTTGCTTATGGGATAGAAGTCAGGCGCAGTAAAATTATTTTTCATACGAGAGAACTAGAAAAATTTGGTCACAAGTATTCTTTTCGTAGTGCACCAATTTCTAACTTATATGCTTCGGCGAAACAACAGCCTGCTCTGGTTTGTGGAAAATCAGAGGTGCGGGAGCATGCTCAGTAAGCCAGACAAACTGTTCAAGACGATAAATTTAATTTTGCCTATTAATGATTGTCAAATTGTTTGAATCCTTGTGGGTAGCCGAAGTGTCGATGAGCAAATGGATTATCCTCATGGGTGTATATCAGTTTGCAATTACCACTGAAAAAATTTATCAGTGAGTTAATAGTGAGCAGTTCCGAAAATACCTAGCATGTTTCATAAAGTACAACAGCGTGTCATAAGTAGTTCGTGACAGCCTATCTTCGAGATACGGCGTACCATTTGAACGTGATAATAGATTGCACACTCATGTATGAGGTCCCATGCGACAGCCCGAATAAGTATAGCCACCAGTAGGATAACGGACATGCATAACGAGACTAGACATCCTATCCAAGAGTCTTTGGAATGGTATTCCTCAAGTATCCAGCTAACCGTTTGTAACTAACGAAATTCTTGGACCAGTAGAATCAATAAGTCACAATAATGGTAACAAAATGTTTTTACTATTGTGGCTTGTTATGAGCCGAAAACCAAAAACAGTCGCGTAGTGATGCTTAAAAATTGTGATCAAATTGGTGGTCTGCTTTCAAGCCTTTGGTGGTTGTGAAATTCACACTTTCCCGCCTTCTAAAAAAGCGCTATTTTTATGGCCACCATTCGATCTTTTCAGATCACATGGTCACCTGAAGAAAAATGTCGCTGAAAAAATCACCAAAATTTACAATAATCAGTCAACCATCGTTGCCACTGCACAGTTTCGGACTAGGTAGCCTTCTAAATTATGCACAACACTAAACAAAACCTATTCAACGGAAAGAAACACTCATTATACTAGCAAAACCCATCTTTAAAAGAAGTTGCTTCATTGTTACTGCTGTTTTATTCTGAAAAAGGGATTCATTCGGTTAAGTTTAACGGTTAGTAAATAGAACTCATCAACCGATACTTGCTAAATTTTGTTTTTGGAGAAAGCCACTAAAGGCACTCAAACTGGCCAGTAACTCTGATGAAAATACCCCTAAAATGAGCACTTGAAAACTTCAAAATAATTTTATTTCGTGCTAGTAAGCCGTTGATGCACACAGATCCCGAGAAGCACCCACCCTTGATTGTTGCCTTTTTTCAAGTGGACATTCCTAGGATCGTTCATTCATGTGCCTTGATCTATTGTTACGTCAAAGATCCAGTTAACTGCAATTCTCCTTGCTTATTGGTTGTTAGACCGCTTACTGTGTTCGATAGATTGCTACATGAGGATCTGGCTACTTGCAAGTAGTCACTGTTCTGTCTTTTCCAAAGGCTGATTTTAAGCGGAACCCAAAGTTCACCTCAGGTCTACTTTTCAAGTTCTGTGTATGTGTGGTTTGCTCTTCATCCAGAATGTTCTCCCAACGTAACCTTCAGTCTTTTATTGATTTTTATTCCATCGAAACTTTGGAGCGTTTGCCAATCGGAATTAGGTGCGACCCAATCACCCAACTTATTACAAACGTACGGAATCGGTCACATTACAAGAGATGCATGTGTCTTCCATAAATATGAATCGCAATATTCCGTTGTTTTGGTTGGTATGCCGTGAGCACGTTTTACGCCACCCATTCTCTTTTTTCGCGTTGTTCTCATTGTTTAGTTCCAATGTGGACACGAACAAAAAAGATTTGATGTATTTCAGGTAGTCCAAAAGTACTGGCTAGCTGCTGTCACAGTGATTAGTCTTGTCCATTGTTCACATATATATTTTAGAAGCGGTGCCTAATAAAATCATAAGTGATGAAAATCAACCAACCCGTATTAATACTATGTGAGCGTGACTCTACAAATTGGAATCAGTACTGAGCCATATCTTGATTATAGCCTTTGATGGATAAAAGTGAGGCTGATGAAAAGGAAGTCACCTTTAGTTTGTTCTTCAAGTCCGCTTTTTGAAAAACAGTAAAGCATTATTAATAAACTAGACCAGAGTGCCACTGTTCAAAACAAAATAAGTGATTTCATTCCTTGTAGGGATTTCTTCAAAAGTAACCGCTTTTAGTTGGTCTACTGAAGCTTACATCTCAGAAAACGTTTTCTTCAGAAGGAATCTTGCCGCGATGAAATTTCAAAAACACTTAAGTAGATCAATGTGCGGAGCTATAAATTCCAGTATAAGTGTTATCATTAAATAACCTTTGCAGTGAATGTGGGATTTCGAACCAGTCAAAACTGTGCTTGGATTTCACTCATCCATCTACTGTCTGAAAGTTTCTAGTGTTCAAGAAACATTGGTGACTGTAGTCTCAGTAACTTCCCAAAATGGTTATTCTCTACCTGATTTCACACCTTTATGGAATCTGTGGCCAAAAACTATCCAAACACTAAGGACCTTACAATCAATATCTTATTCTGACAGTAGTCTTCAAAACGGCGCCGACCTTATTATTTAATATGCACGTTCTCACTATGTCCTGACTGATTTGTGTTACAAATACTTCGGTTATTAGGTGTTGTGCGTTCTCGGCGCAATCATACTGGTGACTGTCGGCACTATTTTCGCAAGATAACTGTTTTGAAATGGTGTTCTGAAGAAACCTGGGCTAACTCATTTGGCGTGTTTTTTTATTCTCTCAGCTACAGTCGAATTAAAAGTAATGTAGATCACTTATAAGCAACGTGACAATTGGGTAAACATTTCAGGAGCTTAATTTTTCTTGATTTAGTGTACACACGTAAATTTCTGTTACCATGGTGTCCAACGCAGTACCCATACCTATTCTCCATTGATATGTTACAATTAAAAGTGAGTACTTTCAGCGTTACCTCACAGTAGCACCGAGTTACGTTTAACAGCCTTTGCTGTGTATTCTGCATTGCCATTATGTGATTGCTTCGGTCACCCACATATATCAGTCTCTAGCGAGTGATTTGTAACTTGTATGTCCTCTCTCAAACAAAGTAAAATTACTGGATCGGAGTAGACTTTTTAACGTACTAAGCAACCAGGAGTTATAGATAGACAGGTAAACAGGGAAAAACACTATAAATGCGCTAGAATGAAGAAGAGCAGTTCAGAAGTTTACAAGATTTGCATTAATTTGCTCACCTCGCACACTTGAGTCGCCCTCAACTTAACCTGCCTACGTATCCTGATTTCTTTTCCGAAGTAATTGTGTGCAGTTAGTTTGTCAGAATGGGTAAGGTACAGACCACGTGCATTATCTTTTGTGTGACCTCCTCTCTGATATTTCCAGCTTGCATAGTCCAAATAGCACTCAATTAATTTTCTCAAAGTTACGCATGAAAGGCTAGATACATTGATTTATTTTATGCAACGAGCACCTCAAGCAATGAATACCAATTCAACCTGATTTAAAGGCAAATAAAATGCGACTTTCGCATTCTATTCATTATCATTTTGATGTTAGTAAAGATACCAGTAAATACCAATAACTGACAATAATCAATTCTCCTATTACAACGGCCTAATTTTATTTTCACATATGAAAGCAGCTGCAGTTTAACAGCCAAACATCTCGATGTGTGGGTTAAAATTGGCCTTCGCACTCCCCTGCCGTCGTTGCTGTTGAGCCTTAACGGTACACACAAGTTGATCATGTCAGATAATCCATAGGCTTTATTAAATCATTACAAATCTTCAAAAAAGCGTTGCTATACAATCAAGCCGTCTTTCCACTAAGGCGTCTATGGACTACTCTCAGATGCCCCAACAAAGTTGAAATTTGTGACGCGTTTATTTTTTGTAGATTGGATGACTGTAGGATTGCATCTGCCTTTTGATTGTGAGCACAAGAAGCGAAGATGCGAGATGACTTCTCTCTCCAAGGTAATACGCATCTGATTCACCTGAATAGATTTACGGCAACAGTTAGTCTGGCTTTATCGTTTATACCTCATAGACGTTCGTCGCCCTGAAAATTAGCAGAAAAAGCCTACATGTTTTGTTCCATACTTGTTACAAATTTCAGCCACTCCAAGTTTATTTGAAGAAATTATTTGCTCAGATCAAACTATGTTTAAAGCAGTGTGTCCTGGCCGTCCAGTGGGTGCCTTGCAGCGCTCTAGGGGATGAAAGTATTTTCTAGAAAATTCATCAAAATTTCGGCCTGCTCGTTGATGTGTAGCAAACTTCCAACGGCTAACTATGGAATAAAATTCACAATTTTTGAAGCTGTATATTTTCAGATTGCAAATCTGGAATGTTGTTAGCCCATATAGCATAGATAGCTGCTGGTTAGTTCACTAAGCTGGACAGTTTGTTTGAGCTGAACCAAATGGAACCCAATCAGATTTTGCAGCACACGGAGCACCGAAACGACCAAACGTGAACTTTTCAGGCCAAATTCCCATGTGCTTCTAAGCAGACGTGGCTCCGGGCAAATTCATTATCATTTAGGATTAGTTTCACCACAAGTTAGAACGACGTCTTCGACCTGATAGCACACATGGTAAGTCCTGCTTTTGTACAATAGAACAAAAAATCAACAGCTCTCAGAAAACGCTGTGACTATTTTTGTAACAACCAAACCTTGGTCTATATTTTATCCTGAATGCGACTCAGACAAGCAACAAATGAGTTAATATACCTTTTCTGGCAAAGGGTTATATAAATCAATCCAAAATAACTGAGAGTATGCGTATTGTGGTAACTGATTCAGTTCAACTGGCTCCGAGATATACTCGCTTCTTCTTTGCGTTATTGCAGTTCACGATGTCATACAATATGCTGTTTGTCTGAGAACGGCTCAAATATTTTTTTCGGATCAAGTGCTCAAAAACAGCACTAAAAGCATTTGCGCAATATCCGACTCTATAGAAGAAAAAACGGTTGACTTGGAACATTTTCTCCTTCTCTTTTAACGTAGATATTGTAGAACAATAAAACCGATGTCCTGACAACAAATTTGGTGCTAATGATTAATAAGACGTCCTCTAATATAAGAGCTAAATTCATCCTTCCTAAAGCATAAAAATTCGCTTCAATCAGTCGATCTCAGACGGCAAGGGTGGTTTTGCTGCATTGTTATTTTTATGCTCGTTTTATCCAGTCCCATAGAAATGTTCACAACAGAAAATAGTTAACTTTAAATAGTTAAGCAACTGTTTCAAGGGGAGCTTGATAACAGTTGCGGCATGAGAGCCTGTCCAAATTCTGCAGCACCGTGAAGGAACAATGTCGTCTAAACTGGTTGCCCAAATAAGCACGGAATACCTGATAATCCTGCGTTACACACATCCGCTGTGTATAAACACGTCTAGTATGAAATTTCTACTGCAACTCAATCAGTTTAGAGTGATATTTCTGTGTTTTATTGGGATTGACGAATGCATTGCCCTACAAACTTACTTCCACACCACCATTTGCTCATGCTGAAAAGCGCGCAAAGCAATGATAGAAGTGTCAAACACTGAGGGGAAAAGTTTGCCTAATCGAGCTGTGAGAAACAGTAAGAAAGTCTTCAACTTGAAAATGGAGTGCCACTTTTCATCGAGTTTACGGGACACTGAATTGTGAACCATTCACAAGCATAAAGCATTGCATTAAAATAATCCTATGCTCCACAAATTAAAGATAAAAAAGGTTAATGAAGTAATCCTCATTATTTAATGCTTCAGTATCTACATGTGAAGTAAATATGTGGTTGAGATATTTATCATCGGTAGCTGAAAACACAAAACACTGATTAACTCTAGTGAACACAAATAATGTTTACAAGTACACTTTGTAAATCAAACTTATAGTCATAAGATGCATTCATCTGTAGTTTGTGCAATAGTCTTGTTGCATATTTAACAAGTGCTTTGTACAAAATAAGTACTTCGGGACCTAACGAAACGCCGCGATAGCGCTGACCTCAAATTTCAATAGCATTCGCTGTATTAAACGGATTTACATTTTCAGTGTTTTATTGCCAATTGCACCACTGGAGTAAGTAGGCAGCACACATTTTACCCTATCCATCTCATTCATCCACGTTTTTAAACCAGAGGTGAACTTATTTGGAATTATCAAATCCCGAGCTCAGTCAGTAAGGGTGAAATTAACGTTTACTGAACATCCGAGAATCTTGTTGCAGTTGCCTTACCACTGGCATGAATTACGGACTGTTTGAACTTAATTTGTCGCCCATGAGGAATGTGAAACATACATATTTTATCTTCTGAACTACCAGCCATTCACCTACCAACCGTGATCTGGCAAACTTAATCCGCTCGTGCTTCAGCTGCGCAGCTTTGGTTAACGTGCCCGGTTATTGACGAGCCCCTGAAGTTGTGATTTCTCATCAGGAATGCAAAGCTTAAAGGGTTTTATAGTCGGCAAACTGACTACATCATTTTCGACATAAAACACCTGCGCTTACTTAAATATATCTTCTTAAAAGAATGGCAATTATTGATTTTATTTCCAAACGAAGATGCAATTCGAAAGACAACAGATTCTCGTTTGTCATTTGTGGACTTCAGCAACAGTTAACTGCGGCTGCTAACGGAGAAATCGACATAAAAAAAGCATAGAATTCTATCCATTTTTTCGAAGTTTTATCTGTAAGCACTCAATAAAAATCATGTTTGGTGGATTTTTATGCTATCCATATGTTGCTGTCACTGTTGTTGTACGATTGAATGATAAATAGCTACTTCAAACTATTTTAAATGCACATGATCAAAGTTCTTTCAGAGCTAGGGCTAGGCCATTCCTCTGTTTGTTTGAAACTGAACAAACAAAGGCGTCTAATGTCGCGTTGATTACGCTGTATTTACTGAGGGTATTTTTCTCTCCAAAATTAACCACCGAGTATTATAAAAAAACCAATCGCTTTAAAAACAAATCCAAAGTGAAGGCAGCCTATTTTAGTAACTACTGCTCCGCCTTCTGCCCTCACCGACCACGGCCAAATCGACAAACTTTTGAGAGACTCAACTTGTTTTCTTTCAAGAGTTCTTAGGATAGTGAAATTCGCAGATAACCTAAATGTGTTTTCCTCAAAGTAGAACTGTGTGCGGAGTATGCTTGTGCTCCTTAGGTTGCTGAGCTATTTTGGGAAGAGTTGCACTCAACTGAATTATTACTAACAAATTGGGACTGCTTTGAAGTAATCTAAATCTTTATTTTGTTCGAACATAGTTCAAACTTTTATCTTTGTAATAAACTGACCTGCACAATTTCTACGCCACAAGTTAACATGGTGAGGAAATCCAATGCCCACCTAAGCAGCATAGTTGACCAACAGCTGAATTTGAGTGTCACTGATGGTAAAACGTGAGCTAGTTTTTATCTCAAGGTCAACTTCATTACCAAACAGCGAACCTCAAAACCAATTAAATGTTTTTGGATCTTCCACTCATTTTAACACTTAGTTGTGTGGTGTCATTCATTATGAAAACCATCATTATGGTCAAATTTATGTTCACAGATTTCTGTTTGGGATGGTCATAACAACCGCACCGTCAGAATGTGGAGATTGGTTGCAGCAAATACACTTGTTTGCATGTTTATCTGTTTCCAGATAGAGACTTGACTAGTGGATTGGTTTGAAATCCTTTAGAGCAAGAAGATAGGTGCCAGTATTCCACACACAGTACCCTAACATAGACTGTCGCGGTTTGCCCACTGTAAGCAACACTTCAGTCTGTCGAACCGACTTTGTGAACGACTAGGGCCCATTACGCAGGGTCGAACTGCACATTTTTGGCATCAAGTCACTGACAAGCGCACTTGAAAGATATGCAACCAGTGTTATAGTCCATGAGTCCCCTTCTTCACACTTCTTAAGTCAGACGGTTGCTTTCCGCCATTGTGCCGCTGGATTAATCTTTGTCTTTATTTGATCCACCAATGTTCTCCCAAAATGTCATGTATGTAAACTTACTAATGCGCAGAAGTTGCTCCAATTATTATGTTGCTCTATTTTATCTCTCCGGGCATCCACAACTGGATGGGTGCAATACTTAGGCCAAACATTATGTGATGGTTTCCTCACAGATACGAAAAATATCGTGCTGCTCCCATCAACGTCCAAGGTGATTGCTGTTATGCCATCTTAGGTATTTTGCATACGTATCCACATATAACTTCAAGCTTTAAGTGTAAATGGGGAGCTGTTTAGTTGTTCCAAGGCACCCCTGAACAGGTGAACTATCACTGGTAAGCTTGTCTTTTGGCCAAACATTTTGTGACACCTTGTTTTCCTTTTTCAGAATGTTTGGATCTTCCAGGATAATTTTCATTCTCACAATAGTTTTGGGATGTTTGGCAGTACTTTCCATCGGCTACCGCGCACGTTGGGATCCGGTTGAAAAACGTAATTTCATCAGTTCCAACTACGACCTTGACAACATAGAAGATTTTGTTCGTGCAATCAGTGGACAACGACAAACACAATGGCAGCCGGAACAGAAATCTCGATTGGCTAAAAATATTATGCGCTATGGACGATAAAGCTAATTGATTGGCGGCACGCGACGCAGCATATTCAGTTAAACCTACAAATTTGGTTGAAAATACAGGACTAATGCTACTGGCCTTTTTGTTGTATAAGTCATAGTTCAAATCAAACATGTAATTCATGGTTCTTGGGTACTTGTATAAAATAGGTTCAAGTGAATTTAGCTGACGCACACTTGAAGCATTATGGTATAGTGTGGGTCACGTGAAAAACGTGCAGTTTCTTGACAATCCATCTGATTTTTAAGGAATCGTTTTAAGAGTGATATAAAACGGAGCGAGAATGAAATCTGGCTTTTTGGGGTATAATAGCAGAGACAAGAACGTCGCCACAAATTGCTATGAAAAACCTCAAACCCAAATCGCCGCTTTCACTCATTTAGGAAATAATTGCTCTTCTATTTGCATCTTTAGTTTTGTCTAAACATCGGTTACCAGACTTTTTTGCTTTCTAAGACTGTCAAATACCTGTCAGATACCTCAAAAATTTCACCTTTTTGAGTTAACGGCTATTTGGATGTAGACAGGATATTTGTGCTGCCCGTGACTAAGAATGAGTACAGTGTGGCAGACGTCCAGCAAAAGATTTGTCACCATCAACAAAGTACTCAAGATATTACGTCACCTCAGAAATTTACTGGGATGTAAAACCGTTTATTCCAAGTCGAGTTTATCCTCAAAATTATGCTGTCCATTATTCGGATATGCACGTAATTTACAACAAAACCTCCTTTAGTGTCACTACTCACATCTCATAATATTTGCCGTCATGGTATTAAAAAATTAAATCTCATATGTCAAGAGGAGGCTTGACGGCCAAAATTCATTCCTGAATACTCGACACCCTACTTCAAGGGCATTAGCACACAATCTACGGAAGTGAACATAATTTTGTGCACAGCATACGTTACTTTTCCCCGGAAAAATCCTTAAACTACACAACAGCTCATCTCACAGCATTTAATTACTTATACCAGACAGTGATTCAACCGTCTTCAAACTTAACTGAGCAAACAGGTTCAAAAACGTGATTCAAGCTGGTTCTTACATCAGTCTGTCTCGAGTTCATATGCAGTGGGATCTTCCTGTGGTAAACGAATAGGAATCTGTCATTCCTTGCTCTTTATCTGATTACGTGCATAAAATCTTCTTCCGATGAGATCATGAGTGCACTTCTGACTTGACTATCCGTGGAAGTCAGAAAACTGGTTATTTGTGGGTCAAAAACGGATGAGATGGATTCATAGCTTCATCAGTTGCGACTGAAAAGCCAAACAACTCTGTGTGAACCATTCTTTCAGTCACATTATTTCTCAGCTATTACTTTGGGTTCGCATTTGGGCAGGCACAGTATTTTTGCCCTTTCAAAATGAGTTTGATGTGGGAAAGAAACAACATTGAGCGAGTTTAGTTGTGAGGCAGTTGATGAACTGCTGTCAGTAAAAACATTGGTAACAAATAGGCCAAAGTTTTTAGTCGACGCTATTTTTGTTTGAAAAACAACTACGTAAAAGGAGGCAAAAATAGTGGCCAACAATCTTTTGACCATTATGCTAACTAAGAAATTCAAACACAACGTTGGTGAGACATGCACTTATGTATATGTAATCAACTTATCATATCAGGAGTTATTTAGACGTGGCATTCCACAACAGACCTACAAGCTATAGCTCACACCATGGAAACAGATCCCTCACACACCTGCTCCATAAGTATTCAAATTCCAGAGTACTATTATCCCTGACAAAACTAGAATCAAATTGTTGGTGAAAAACTATTTGCAAAGTTACACTGGGGAGACTTATCTCATACTAATTAGAAAACACACGAACACCGTTAAATTTGAATCAACAAATTCCAAGAGGAAAATATTTTGTAGGCATATTTTCAATTCCTTCTGATAAAATCCGCTGAATAGTACAAAACACTCATCAAGTGATCAAAAAAACAACCCTTTAGCTACGCTTAGTTTAATGATTCTCACATTCGAAGCGAAAATTGTAACCTAATCGTACTAAAGATAAGCAAAATCGTAATGACCTCTTCAAACGTTTCTAGACGAACATATCTCAATAGTTTATCTTAACTATTTTTGAAAATGAACGCGGATCGGGAAAATGTGAGTTTTGGATACACCATAAACGCTTGTCCAATCAGCCCCAAGAAGATTTCAGTAATTCTTCCTTGTCTCAGAAAGGCAAATTTACACTCAAACTGTTGTACTGTCAGCTTTATTCAGTGGTTTGACTATAGCTTCCTATGTTTTTAAACAAGATAGTACCGATTAGCATTTACTGGCTCTAGCCGATTTCGGAATCAACGGAACATCCACGTAATCATTAATATTCGCAAACGATTGTACGTATACTGAAATATCTGTGTATATTCAGTATTCTTCCACCTCCACTTTGAGTCAGAAAGAAGACGCATAGACAAAGGTGTGTTTGGCAAAAGTTGCAAAGACTAAAACACAGGCATAAAAAACGAGGGGAGAACAGCATTTGCATTTTGTCGAGAACGATACGGTTCAGGTCCCCGTTGCATTATATGCTGTGATATCGTCAGCACCGGAGTGTGCATATGTGTACAGATAAGCTAGAACCTGGTAAATTCAACACGCGAAACAAATCGCAATATCAAATTGCGATAGCCTCAATCGCTGCAGCTACATGATGCCTTGCCGACCTAAGTTATGTGTCCGGTGCCTTGTAAAAAATACGAAAACGGTGGCTCGGTAGCATACTGTGCACCACATCTCTTAGATACTACGTGGTAGAGAGTGGTACTCCTGTCCTAGTTTACTGAAGTACTTGTCCATTGATTACAACAACTTTACTATCGCCTTCAATTTGACGTACAATTCATGGGAGAAAAAGAAACTGAAAGTCATAGGTTGTTAGTAGAATAACATATCTGCCGTTGATGAAAAAACAGTCATATATGAACCCGAATTCAAGCTTCTAGTTCGATAGTTATGCAGCTAATGTTTCATTCACTTGGAGTTTCAAGGCTCTAGTAAACTGCTGAAGGACCAGCCACGCAACAGTTCTGAAAATGAAAGCGCTTTGCAAAAAATAATCTAGGTTACATGTTTAACGCACCATTTGGTGGGCAGAACATCAGACGGCCTTACTGGCGTTTTTTCCTCAGCTACCCCCAAAAATTTAACCAAAAAACCGTTGTGATATGTTGTATGCAGTTGCGAAACAAACTTCCTATCAATGGAGAGAATGTTTCTGGCCAAGGTGGCGTCGATGGTCGTTGGTTTGTTTGCTTGGTTGAATAATTTTATTACAAACATTTCACAACTAATAGAGGTAAAGTTGATAGGAATATCAGTATGGTGGCAGGAAGCGCGATGGGGCGTATCGAGATATCAGCCATATATATATATATATATATA
>NW_008751879.1:204816-213521 GCF_000715545.1 Opisthorchis viverrini | reverse complement strand
TATATATATATATATATATATATATATATATATGAGTGTATCACAAGTTTCACCTCTCTCTCGTTGAACCTTATCTGTTAGTAAATCGGCCACATCCAAAGCAGACAATGCTCGTTAGTTGTTGTTTCTCCCAATGAACGAAGCGAGGTGGTGAGTATCAACACAGAAACCCCACGCCCCATGGAACAACGCGCTGACGCTGCCTGCTTGATTGGCGATGAATCGTGTTCAAACCAATTCTCCGGGTGATTAAGAACTCATCTTTGAGAGCGAGTCTGGGGGGTTCAAACCAGGGTTCACCAGGCTTCTGTCATCAAAATGGGTTATTTGCTAAAATATTCACATGTCATACTCATTGGCGTGACTTTCAGAATCATTTGCTATTTCGCCCGAACACAACAGTTCTTCGAACCGCAACAGCACTGCTTCATTCAATTGAAACTCAAAGACAAGTGAGGACATCAGGAGTGATGTATCACAGTATGTCATACTCTGAATACCGATTGTTGTACCTATCGCAAAAGACAGCACATCAACCTTATGACTAATAACAGGTCTGGTTTTATCTAACAACAGAATGTAATAACACAATCCGATACAGTTCTGTCGGATTTCCAGATATGCACTAAGAGTTTTTTCACATCTTTTGAAATTTTCATGCTTAGAAGAGACCTCTTGTTTTAATGACGATCTTGTTTGTCCCCGGATTTTCCCAGGGTATATTATTGTAATTCATGAAACGTATTAACTTCATCGGCAATGTAAAAATGATATAAAAACAGACAAGCAAAGGATAAATTTGCAAAAGTAACACCTGAAGGAGTGAAAGTTTTACAGTCCTGTCATACAAAGCTGTGTTGAAAGACAATGATTCAGATTGGAGTGCGGACAGAATTCCCTTTTGTACTGATACATACCCCGGGTTTTACAAGCAACATGTTGAATGTTAAGCAACCGTAATCATCGAAGATGTAACCATTACAGTATTTTTAGCGCAGTGATAGATGTAAAGTTCCAAAGCAACATTGTGAGTTCATTAAAAACGTTAAGCTGACAATGAAAATTCCTTGATATGAGGGGAAAGTCAAAATCTGGGTAGGTGAAACTTAAATGCCACGGGTGATGAATTAACGCTAGGTTTCAAGTATTGAATGCAGCCGGTCAGAGTTGACGCATGTTCATTCATAATTGCAGTAAAATTTTACTTCAGAGTCAAAATCCATATTTGAATGGCTATCATTTCAGTAGGAAGGACATTGGTTTACACAGCTACTGAAATTATTCATAGGTATGACCGAAAGAAGTTGAGAAATGACTCAAAGCAAACATCAATAAGTGCTTTAGTATTGTTTTCCCGTACATATCACTGACCTCAACTATCGTTAACCTATGCATCAGCCATTAGATACCAAAATAAAAACATACGACCAGGTACCAGTTCCAAAACCGAGGTATATTCACACACTTAAATCATTTTTTCCATTATTTGACGTCTGCAAGTCTGACGCCGCATCTTCTCTGTTTATCACACAATCAGTGAACATTCATTGCAAACTTAATTCGTGTTCAAAATGGCCATTCAACTCTTATTTAAAGGAAAGTTCTGCCATCCTCTGGTATGATATCACTTTTAGGGAAACTCATGAATGTTACTCGGATTTTCGCTGCTGTGGCCAAAAGTAATCGGCGCTCTGTGTCTGTTTAACTCAGCATAATTCGCCAGGAAACCTACGGTTGCCACAAAATTGTTTGGAATACACAAACACATGAAGGGTAGTCTGTTAGAGTGATGTTTCATTAAACACTTCGGTCGGTTATAATAATCTTTCAAGTGTAGCACCCTTCCGGTGCCTGGCTGCCATGCCACGTGAAGGAGCTACGAGGGCTGGAATACTGCCAGGTCGCTAGACAGAGGAAGTCTACAGGCAGAGGTCGGGTTTGAAACACGGACCTTCCTGTCAGTAAATTCACGCTTTAATCACTTGGTCCATCTTGCAACTCAGGTTATCATTAGATATTTAGCACAAAAATAGTTTTGTCACTTGTCAAAGCAGAATGTAATTGCAAGGCGACCTATCATTTCCAACAAAAGACATTTGGCTTAACAGATGTCATCACTGAGTGCAAACCTCGTTCTTCGAGTTTGCTAACCTTGCTAAAGACTTTTACCCTAGTTTGCTGAAGATCCTTCCTAATCATGGCTTAAAAGATAAGTACCCACTTCCTGATTTATCGAAATTCCTAAAGCCACATCTGAGGTAACAATGGTCTCATCTGAACTGAACAAGGCTTATTTCAAATACATTAGCATTTTTCGAGTAACATGCAAATTTGAACGACTTTACAATTGAGAAGTGCCAAATAAGAAAGAAAGGATAACATGGTTTCGGAACACACATGGACGCCCACAAATGTCTGATGAAAGGAGTTATTATAAAATGTACGAGTTGGATGACAAATCTGAGCTAACACACACTGAACTGTGTCTGCATTTCACAGATTTCATTTTGCGACACTTCACAGCAAATTTGAACGACACCGCTTGAGGTTGTAAACATTATTTTACGAGTTCTTTTGGAATTTTCAAAATAAGTATTTCCACGATGTACCACGCGATTTTCATAGGACTAGCACCCGGTTGCAAACGAAGAAAACTAACGAGGAAAGCAATTCAAAGTATTACGATTCTTAGTTAAATGGGCATGCTGATGGGCTCAAGCAGCAGAAACTACGAGGATGATGTCTGAAACCGGAAAGTTTGGAATTAGTGATTTTCTTAGTGCACGGTGGAACTTACAGCAGGGCTACCACATCTCACGAGGAGGAGCTGAACGCATTTTTCAATTCCGGCAACTAGCCCGCCACTTTTAGAAAAACAAGGTTTCCAAAGGATGATACATTTATAATGTACTTGATCCAAAGGAATCGGAGTCACCAGCAGCTTATGCATATTGCATTAATTTCCACTTATCCAAGATCAGGTTCACCCCCACCCTTCTTACATCTGTGGAATGTGGCGCAATGCTTGCTCATACAGAGTTTAGACGGCGCAGCTGGCTATATGGGAAGCCGCAAGTTGCAGGAGCGCGCTTGGTTGGGTGGTAATTACTGCTATTGTTCAGTGTTTCTTCATCAGCTTATAAGCTCGCCAACATAACAGCAAAATGCTGTGCACCTATCCACTGGTCTTCGTACTGGATTGGACATAATCTGCCTACTCAATTACAGAACAAGGCAAAGCAGTAGATTTAGTGGTTTCCGCAACATTCGGACGATGTGATACGGAATAATCCGTGAATAACGCTGGATGACAGCATACTGTCCGACTATCGAATACCGTCGGACTACCGATGGTGCGAAACGGAGGAAGTCTCCGCGACTGGCTGTCTCATCGCCTGAAACTCTTAATTGGAATATAGAAAAAGACTCAGGACGGAAAGTGAACAGCAACAATACGTATATTATTATCATCAAACCAAAAATAGCACCTGATTGAGAAAACCGCATCTTTTGGCATCATTCTTTGGGAGTTTTGGGAAACGCAATCGTCATCTTGCAGAAATGTCAAAACGGCGACGATTTCCGTGAGGAAGACCTGCATATGGCAGTTTGTACAGCCCAATGCCTAACCTACCAGTAGTCACAAGTTGTCTCCAGTGCCATGCTGCGACAATGAGCAGAATATCGTTGACGACTAGCGGTTTTATTAAGTGCAACGAAGTACTTATTTTAGTGCCTTGTTTTCTTCCAAGTCCGAAAGAATTCGAAAACAGTTTTCCCGGGGTTTCCCAACAATAAATTGGCTCGAAATCCCGTTGCGCAAACTCATTTGAGGTGGTTTCCTTTGCTGATGTTAATTTAGCATACGCGTAGATTCGCTGAAGCTCAAGGGATGCTGGGCTATCCAGAACGAAAGTATAGGAGCTCAATGTCTTTAGTAAGCTGTCTGCATGTCCAAACGCCTCCATGTTAAGCTCACAAGTCAACTAACGGAAACCCACCGTAGAAGGCCGCACTGGGTGATAACCTAGTTGAGCATTACCGCAAGAAAAAAGAAAGAGAAACCTAGCCATGTAAAATCCAGGCCATGGCTAAAATGCTTCAGTCGACCAATCATCCTTATACTGGTTTGGTGGCTTTCCCAGGGCCCAGCTAAGAATTGTGTGGTATAAATACGAAGCTTTTTCAATAAACACGCCAATTGTGTAGACCGATTAAGAGATACAACAAGATTTCTTACAGCTTTAAAAAGGCCAAACTTTAGGCACACATAACTTTGAGGTTTTAAGGAAATATTGTGCATCCCGGTAACAACTTAAGAGGTCAAATGTCAACTGGATGCGTGGCACGCATGCTGTAATGGTCGAACTATACGAGAACCACCCATTTGGATGAGAAAATAAAGTACAACAATCGGAAGACATTTCCTGCTCTTTCCAGTTTTACCAGTGATGGTAAACTGTGTGAAAATTCAACAGAAAATACGTTGGGGCCTCCACAAACCCACATAACCCTGATTAGCAAACCGAATTTACCCACGGTGTCACAAGCAACTAATCGTCAAAGCAGTTGAAAAATTCAAGAGGAGCCAACCGTCAGTTAGTTCGGTATGATGAAAACAAGATTAGTCATGAAAAAGAAAAGAAAATTTTGGCAAGGAACCAGCCAGAGGGGAAAGAATTAGGGGTAATTTAAAAGCATCCAAATAATGAAACAAGCCACCAGTTCAATCAATAAAACTGATTGTCAACTAAAACTGATTGTCTGCAGCTCCCGGTCAGTAGGACAAATGGAAACGTAGGCAAGGCACTGTCCAACGCCTGTCCATTAAATCGCCTCCTAAACGCCATCCGCTGATGATTTCATCTTTATTGCTGACGAAACATCTGCAACTTAACTGCTTAGTTCAGGGGACAGAACAGCAATCGTAACATGACATTCCGCTCAGTAGTGGCGATCGAGGTGAATGGCTTTCTTCTCGAATGTTCCCCGTTTTGTTTTCCAGTTAATTTACAAACACACCCGTTGCACGCCAGTTTGATGAAAAAATAACTGTCTTTTTAATCTTGTGCAATTAATTGATGGTTTGAAATTCAAACAACCACAGTGAAAGATGGGTGTCTTTTCACTGGTTAGGTTATTGTCATCGTCGTTTAAAATTTATGCTGAGTTGTGAATGGGTGAAATAAAACGTTTTTGGTTTCTTCAAATATTCGCAACTTAGACTTTAGACATACTATCCTGGAAACGCAGTGATTATTCGCCAAATATAATTAGGAATTTGATACTATCGAAGCGATGACAAAACTCAATCACGGTCTTACGTTTTTACAGTGCATGGGTCATTTATCTTCTGGCTACTATGTGGTGACAATGTATCGTTTTGAAAAACCACAAGTAGTAATCAAGCCTCGGAGTAAGAGCAGACGATATCGACACAGCCATTCGTAGCAAAACTTTCGACGTGTACCAATTTTCGTCCAACCTAACCTTTTATTTTAAACCTTATGATAAGTGAGGCACCGTGAATTATTGTTAGGCTCTGGGTATCAGCGAACATCCGTTCTGTACCCAATTCAGAAGTGCCATGTACATGAATGAACTGTCTCCAGGTGAGATGAAATCAAGTGAGAAAGACCAAAAATGCACCGAGTTTGTTCGTTTCTTCTGTGAGTTTAACTTTAAAATCCACCAGCTTCATATATGCTTACCTAAAGTCTCTGCACAACCTAGATTCTTTAATACGCTTATGACGACACCCACTTGTATTCTTATGCAAGCCAATTGTACATTATAAATTGTGAATTGAAGAAATATTTCTTCAGTATACGCAGAATTAAAAGATTTAGACTTGTCGGCATAGCTGCACGACAGTCTGTGGAAAGTTTGATGCGATCATTCAAAACGGAACGCGAACAAATCAGAGGCATTGTCTGATCCCCCACAGACTATCTTGTCTAAGCGAACTGTTATCGACCCATCAGGAGTGGATTTTCATGGTAGTTTAGAATTATGGTGGGACAAGGAAGCACACGGGTCTGGAATAACGGTTGTGGTACTGTCAAGAGTTTTTTAGCAGAGGTTACGTCACCTTAGATCTCGCGGGTTTAAGATACTGGTGAGATTGCTTGCACGGAACATGACCCAGACAATTCTTTACTTAGGTAAGTGAGGGGCCCTCGTTCACCTAAACAAGATAATAGCTGTTAGCAGTGCTTCTTTGTCAGTATCCAGCTAGTAAGGGCCTAGGCAACTTTAAAGTACATTAAATTATTAGACTTAGACGGTGCAGTGGGAACACTGAAAGTTTTCTGGGATATGTAGAGCGACTGGTTTCACTGTCAAATCGCGGGTCTCCTCCTTTCTACCGATAGGCGAATAACTCGTAACAACCCGTAGAGTAGCTCTTCCTTTTGATGAAGTGAGATGCTACGATCAACTCATTGAAACTTGTTTTGAGCTACTGCGTTGAACTGTAGCTGCGAGTCCCACGCAGCAACGAAGGGCGGCCTTCAAGTTGCTGTGGCTTGTCGCGACAATGGGTGACAATTGTCTCATGAAGTCAGTGTCAAGCCTGGTTTGCAGAGTAAATTTCTTCGAAAACCTCATCAAGCAGGATGGCCAGAACGTGAATGGTGCAGGTTTGTCGATCTAGGAAAAACACCTGAAAGACTGAGGGCCGACATGCATTCAACCCGTACAACAACCATGCAGTTGATGCGCAGATAACCATTTCATGAATATTAAATTGATATCAACCTCAGAAGACGATGTGTAAACGAAGCTTAATACGGTGAGCAAAAATGACTTCACAAGTAAACGGAGGAAACAGTAAAACTAAGTAGCACCAGAGAAACGGTGTACTACACAGTCAGATAATGGGTGAAAAATGGGCCATTATATGCAGGACAACTGCCCGAGCCAACCTGCCTGTACGAGGGACTTGGCGGTGACAGAGACAGACAAGAAATGTTTAGATGAAACTTCACGTCATTGGAGAATGCAGTGACAACACCACATACCGCGGGCCCTCAATTCAAACAGATTTTTCATTTGAGGATGGCAGATGTAGTGGTTCGTCTGGATACAGAGTCAGCCGTGAGAGCGACGAACATCACTGAGCTGCCCTGTCAAATGATGAACAAGATATTCTTCTTTGATCGTTCATTGCGTGGTTGAAACTATATGTTGTTATTTCTTTGTGGCTCTTATCAACGTGTTGAATATTTCATGACTTCAGTTGGCTTCCCTTAACACCTCCCTTGCTCCTGTCATTCTTAGTCATCTTGTCTGCCCATTTTCTAAGTTAACCTGTAAAAATATATCTCCACTTTAGTAAGTACTTGGAGTCATTATGTACACGTTTCGCCATATTGTGGCCACATTTTACGTATTTAGATGCCATGCGTCCTTATTGCAGCCATTTTACCCCACTCAGATCGCCCGACTTTTTGCTTATATTCATCATGACCACTGGTTTTCGTTTATCTCCAATTATCCCCATTTGTTGGAACATTAGGCTTCGTTTAAGGTTATTGCTAACGGGGCACATTTTAATACTTTGAAGTTTCCAGCATCAATGAGGAATCGTCCGTTTTTGCTTTCCACTTCACCAGTCACCATTACCGCATACACATTTATACTGATTTTTCACTACTGGCCATTAAAATACATATCCAATAGCAGCCAAGTTTCGCTTAACCTGCGTAAATATCCAACGTGTAATTAATGGCTACCAATTATGACTGGCATCTACAGCTTCATACTATCACCATGTTCCTGCCTGTCCACACTGAGTTAGTTTCGCCACTATTTTATGCCTCCAAATTGCCCCCCTAGCCAGCTCTTATACATTTTAAAATCTCCCCAATCAACCGAGTACGTTGTTGAGATAAACCAAAGTATTCTGCGTGGAATCCACAGACCACTTTCATTACAGTGGAAAGTCCCTGCAGCTATCTAATTGATCAGCGTGAGTTAACATTCTTGGTTCGTCAAATTACGCCTAACAACTCGTACTACCGGCCAGTTTCGTCTCAAAAATATCGTTTACGCTGAAACTGTGTAGACTTACTGCTGTCGCTGTTGTGGGGAGTTTGGGTGTAATGACTGTTTGCGACTGAACGATGGTGCCAAGGCGTAAGGCTTAAGGAACACCGTGAATAAAATTTTTGCGCCTGTGGAAGGAGCAAATTGCAGCTACAGCGCGAAACCAGGATGGTTAATGTTAATTACGTGACGTAATTTTTTTGCGCCAAGGAGCAAATTGCAGCTACAGCGCGAAACCAGGATGGTTAATGTTAATTACGTGACGTAATTATTTGTTTCCCTATTCCATTCCTTACTTCATCACCCTTCCGTGACTGCTCAAATTTCAAGACTGAACCGTTCTATTTTATACAAATCTGACTCTACCTCAACCATTTCTATGGACGATTTGTTTACACTTATTTCTGGACTTGTTGTTGAACTTTTGTCCCACTTTGAACTCAACAACAATTTTCCCGCTTATTTTGTCCAATAGCACACTGCCCTTCGTGTGCCATCCTGTGTGCCAGCGGCTAGGCGCACAATGCATTTTCCTGCAAAACCCCTGCGGGCGAAATAAAAACTTTAACGCCAAAATGTTGCACTTCTTTGCATATATGCGTAGACCGAAAACCCCCCTCATCTGCCGTCATTTTTTGCGATTTGTTTTAATCGAT
>NW_008751879.1:196376-204084 GCF_000715545.1 Opisthorchis viverrini | reverse complement strand
TATCCATGTATTTATGGTCACAGACACATTCTGCGAACAGCCGGCACATATTTCACCGCATGGCTCGCCTGGACAATGCTGTACAGTAGGTTTTATGTTCATCATATTACAAGCACACAGATTCCGACAAGATCCACAGCTTCTGCGCCGAACCGATCCCCGATTTCTCCCCTATCTTACGGCTCTCTGGTTGTACATCACCCGAAAATGGGCCATACACGCAGAGTCCGGAATGGTTCATTTCGGTAATGTGACCGACAACCGACTGGAGAATGCAAACGGGCGACATAAAGATCGGGTGCACCACTCCGACACGTTGGAGCATGCCATTCAAAAGGTGTCCCGGCATGCCAAGTGACTCATGCGGGAGTTGGAGACTCTTGAATATTCCCATGGTTTGAAAAATAACACAGTGACGAACATCAATGTTTTCAAGGTCTCGTCATCAGGTCACTACATATCTAATGGTTAAAATAAGAGCAAAAATGAAATACGCTTCGCAGATTGGCTAGTGAAATGCAAAAACGTGGAGACACGAACGATTCGTTGTCTGCGCCTCCACCCAATTCGCATCTAGTTGGATGCTGTGAGACAGTGAAGAGGGCTGTTGAGTGACTTGGCCGGTTGATTCGTGTCACATGACCACGGCAGACTCAGCGTTCGTACGAAACGTTTTTGACAGCAAAGTACTGGGTTTCGCAGGCGTATAGCGACTGCCTCGGGCGGCGGCGGGCGCACGCGCCGGGCGGCCGACGCGTCGTTGAACTACAGCACATTGCTAACGTGCACCGAGCCAATGGTTATCCGGAGAGGTTTATAACCAAGAATATGTCCGACCACCCTATCCAACCGCCTATCACGACCGTTGGAAAGACGCCAATATACTTGAATCGACCGTATAAAGGCGACCTGTTGGCGGACATAGTCAATCGCCGCTTGTTTCAATCCTTACAACGCACGTTTACGGCTGGAATTCTGCGGTCTTGGTTCACAACAAACCCTTTGCTCCACTTAAACCTCAAAGACAAGATGCCAGTCCTCACCCAGAATATGGTTGTATATTCTTTCTCCTGCTGTTGTTCGGCGGAGTATTTTGGGCGCACGACACGGCAGCTTTCTAAGAGAATACATGAGCACCTTTCTTACCGGAATAACACTAACCTGAACAGTTCGGTCAAGAGCTCAATCGCGTCCCACCTAGTTGACACCGGGCACGTATCGGCGGAGTTGGGCGCACGACACGGCAGCTTTCTAAGAGAATACATGAGCCCCTTTCTTACCGGAATAACACTAACCTGAACAGTTCGGTCGGTCGCTCAATCGCGTCCCACCTAGTTGACACCGGGCACGTAGTCATGCCAATGAACTAACTTATGTTTGTGGTGCAAACAGCCAGATGCTCCCGGACTGTCGACACCTGTGCTGGAGAATGCACGTGCCCTTTCTATCAGGTGAATTTGCTCCCCTGCATACACCTTTTCTCTGTATTTCGAGATCAGTCCGTTCCGAGCCGTTGCTATCCAATCCACCAACGATGGCTGTCAGATTACAACCTACCGGGAAAGGGTGTACCCCTTACACTTGTTCCCAAACCACCCTCGACAGCTTTCGACGGTCTTCGTAAACAACTGAATCGGGTGAGAGATAAGCTTCAGAGGCTGAAACCAAGGAGGGCCACCGCTATATTTAAGCGGTTGATTGTTCAGGGACAAATCCTGCTGCGTCAAGCCTCAAAGGCTGCAACCGACGACCTGCCGTTGGTGGTCGAGGATACTGCACCTTAACCCAAATGGCCGTCTGGAAACGCTGACTTGGGGTTCTGTGTGCTCTGTGACCGGCCTACTACTACCATTGACCGCTGGTGTACAACGGATCGCGTATCACATCACGCCGACTGTTGTGACGGTGGACCCTGCCCACTGTGTGGTGGTGCTCTTCAGGCTTGTCCCAAAGGTGAGTCCACAAGAAAATAAATCACTTTTGGTTCTTAGCTCCGGGCCCATCCAGAAAACGCAGAGGTGTGCTTGCTACCCGGTCCGCAAGGAGGGCATCTTATGATGTTGAACTGGACCGAAGCACAGATTCCCAGCACAGTGTGTCCCGTAAGTCTGTGTGCGTCCGTGTTTTCGGGTCCACAGAGGAACTACTCGACAGCCGTGAGACAATGTCTGACAACTACGACTAACTAGCCGCATGTCAATGTTATGCGTCGGTTAAGATCGTTCAGCTGTCTGGTATTATCGACGTAGGCTGTGTGTGGCTAGTTAGTTAGGCATCGCGTACCCCTGGCCGCATGTCAGTGGTATGCATCGGTTAAGATCGTTCAGCTGCCTGGCATTATCGACGTAATAATAATAATAATAAAAATAATATTTATTCCCAACTAGCGGGTAGCATACCGTCGGGCATGATCATAGTATTACAGTCAGAATAAAGGCATGACTGGTGGGGTTTGTGATTAATGGGAAACAGGAAAGTGACGTAAACAGTAAATATTAATGAAGTAGAGTTCATCACACCTGAGGTGGCATGGGTAGGGATCCAAAATTACAGGGTCTTTTTATGTCCTATGGAGAACATATCAGATGGCGCGAGATCTGAACGTTAGGGTTTAAAAGTGGCGGGGAAAGAAAAAAAAAAAAGAGAGGGGGTAACAAAAAGTTTGTGATTAATGGGAAACAGGAAAGTGACGTAAACAGTAAATATTAATGAAGTAGAGTTCATCACACCTGAGGTGGCATGGGTAGGGATCCAAAATTACAGGGTCTTTTTATGTCCTATGGAGAGCATATCAGATGGCACGAGATCTGAACGTTAGGGGTTAAAAGTGGCGGGCAAGGAAAACAATACAATTGAGGACATAACAAAGAGCTTCCTGACTGGAACGTGACAAAAGCAAAAAGACTTCAAACCACAGGAAGTGTAGGGCCGGAATAATAGATAGGCTCAATGTGGGTAGTTAGTTACGCATCGCGTACCCCTAGCCGCATGTTAGTGGTGTAAGTCGGTTAAGATCGATGAACCTCGAGCATAATTCGGAACCTGTGATGAAAAACTCTGTAATTTGCCAGCCAACGTGCATGATGTTTGGCAAGTAATTAGCGTGCACTACGGAATTTTCACTGGCGACAAAGAATCATCTACCAAAATTTGTTTGCACGAATGCGCCTACGCATATGTTGCATCTCCAAAGGCCATTTAGATTTTAGAATGTTGAGGAAATCTGTTCCGGTGGAAAAATACCTGAAAGTTACGTTCACTGTATGTGAGTCAACCTTTTCCACAATTCGCGATCTTTTGTCATCAGGTAACGTATTCACAGTCGGCGGTGTTCATTGACCTGGAGATTTCGTTCACTTAAACAAATCGCGATAGCAAAGGATTTTCAATAATATAGGAGCATATACATTATACATAGATATTTTACACTATGAAGTGACAAGTATGAAAATGCCGTAGATTTCGAGAAATCAATCTCATTGTGCGAATAGCAAGCGGCATCCTGTGTTGTTAACTGCCCAAGGTTCACTCCAGCCGTGAGACTTTCTTTAATTCTCCTCATGATTTACTGTTAATTTCCTATATAAACACGGTCTACCTATCTGTGCTGTCTGCCCAAGTCCAATTCAATATATTGTTCACTGCCCGTTTGCGACTACTGAACAAACGCAGGTGAAGTCCGTAGAATTCGGTTTCGCCGCAATTATTACTGACCGTCCGTTGGTGAATTACAATACAAGTTACCTGTCAGATAGGACATCTAGATCGTGCGTGTAGGCCAAGTAGCCTATTTCTTGCTTTGAGATCACCACCTTAGCACAGGATCGCACGGTTAAGTTCGAGTGAAAGTTTCGACGGGTTGTAACAAATTCGTCTCCAAGGTAGTTGTAGCAGAATAAACAAGTTGTTCATAGTTTTAATCACAGGCTTAAGCTCGTTAGACGTTATGGCGGAGGGTAGTAAGAAAATAGTTGTGGAAATGCCATCAGACTCGACGTGGCAGTGCATGTCATCATTGCATTGACACACCTCGGTTTCTGGACAGCCCCATAACGGGCGTCAGGGTTGCGGTAATTAGAGGGGATGCGCATTCATTCAGTGACTGGATCTTGGTTAGACGAGTGGATTGAGATATACAAAGCCAGGCCGATTTAGAGTCATGGGTAATTTCAATCCGTTTTCGAGACCATGTTTAGTGTGAGCCGGAAACCAGCCAGATTGACTGAATGACAACCATGCAGACTAGTTGGAAGCGCTACCGTTAGAGTTTAAAGCGTTAAAACAGGGAGGATTGAGGGAGGAATAAGATGGAAGCTGTAGAGTCTGGTGAGTGTCGGGAGGCACCAGGTAAAAAAGTTCCCGCCTAGTCGATACAAAGCCAAATTTTGTTACAGGAGTGAAACTGTCATATTTTTCTTCCACCAATATAATCATGCAGAAATACTTCTTAAAACGCAGAAATGCCAGCTGATTCTGCCCGTTGCGAGGGATGCACTGTTTACTCCAAGCCACAATATCCTATTAAACTTATACGTTTTTTAATAGACATGAAAGATAACTCCTAAGAATCGCTCATATAGACAAATAAGCCATAGTGAGATAACATATCAGGCACTTTCAACTATGAGGTGGCAATCTTTAAAACACTATCGTTTTCGAAAAATCGACTCAAATCTGCGAACACTGAGGGTCAACAGAGGGCCCATGATTGACGCAATACGGGCATCTGGTGACTTGACAAACACCGTGCATGCAACGTTCCCTCCTTAGCGAAATTTTTACATTCACTTCTTTCAAGCCATTCTCAAACTGCTTCTCATTGACTTGGTTTTCACAGGAGGAGACGGTTGTCAACTCTTGAAAGAGACAGACTCCTTGTGCTGCTTGGGGCCAGACGAGGTCCATCAGAGAATCATGAAGGAAAAGTCGTTCACGCTAACAAAGAATTCCTACCTAGTTTTTACGGAGGAAAATTTTGGTAGTTCAGTTAGCGTAAACGGTCTTTGGCTTGTTAGCTGAGCTGGGCAATATGATTGCCAAGGTTTCTTCAGCAATCGAGGGACGGCATCAGTGCGTTATTGGGGAGTGGCGCTTAAAACCACTACGCTGGCCAGTGTTTTGCCAGTCGCTTGGAAGGAAACGATTATCACGCCAATCTACAAAACTAGTGACCGATTTTCAGCCGGTAGCTACAGGTTATTGGGAGCAGTGACGTATCGTGCAAGGTGATCGAACATATACTCAAGAGAACACAATCATAAATCACCTCACCGCTAACAACTTGATATCCCCAGCGCAGCACCAATTCTTTCCAGTTCAAGATGGACGAAACTGCTCGTATTTCTAGACAGCCCAATCCAAAGCAAGGACAAATGACTTGTAGTGTCTGTAATCGGTTTTCACACTTACCATTCTTCCTAATCTCAAACCACACTTTGTAACTGTCGTATCATGACGTTTGTTTTAACGTTACGAATACACAATTTTCCGGTGCGACCTGCTGACTTCTTGCCGAACGAGTACATTTACGCTCC
Organism: Opisthorchis viverrini; assembly: GCF_000715545.1. Taxonomy (NCBI): domain Eukaryota; kingdom Metazoa; phylum Platyhelminthes; class Trematoda; order Opisthorchiida; family Opisthorchiidae; genus Opisthorchis; species Opisthorchis viverrini. The sequence continues at coordinate 198,550 of NW_008751879.1, read as the reverse complement.
ACTGAACTGTTTGTTGACTGCTGAACNTGATTTTCCGGTGCGACCTGCTGACTTCTTGCTGAACGAGCGTATTTACGCATCGTTGGATTGTTTGCTGACAGCTGAAACAGTGGGACTAGATCTCTGTGTTCGTGTCAACTGTTGAATGTCACAGTAAATCCTGGTGACATTTTCTAGCCGTGAATAATTTTCCTACCGTGAAATATATCACTCACGCGGAACCATCTGTGGGAACTTCCGACAAGTGAATATTTCCTTTCACAGCCGGTTACTGCATTTGGATCGTTGTAGTAAACTATTCGATCTACGCACTCGTGAGTCCTCATTTGACTACTCATTCCTTTCCTATTGTGATTTTGTGATTTTGTATTGATAACTTTGCTTGTTAATTTATCCGAACACGCTGGTAAGGTCCCAGTCCGCTACAGACTCAAAACGGATGTCATGCTTTCCAACTATTCAGATGCATTTGACCGGGAGCAAGTGCCACACTGCTCCGCAGGCTCCAGTCGTATGGGATTCATGAAAGCATTCCACGCTGGATAAAGGTGCTCTCACCAGATATAGAGTAAAAGTTGGCACTGGTCACCATTGGAATTTCTCAAGGTGTTATTCTGGGATCACTTCTGTTTTTCATCTGCGTCAACGACCTTCCAGACCTTGCTTCAGGTGCATGTCTACTTGTTGATTTGAAACCCTGTAGTTCCAACGCAAGCGCTCTACAAAAGGATGTCAATACCGAAAATCAATGGTTGCTGGACCAAAACTTCTCTCTGAATGATAAAAATGCGGCCATATATCATTTCGGGGAGAATCAGAGAACGCGTTAATTATGCGTGGTGGAAATGAACTAGAAGATATATCGAAGAGAGAGGGAGGGTTTTGGTATCTAGCTCCAATCAAACATATCCTCCTCATTATGCCATGAATGGTCAGCACAAAAGGCATTTGCCTTTCTATGAATGATTCGGCGAAACTTCCTCTTTAATGCCCACATGGATTTCTCGACACCCTATGGAGCCTGCTTCAGACGCTTCTTCAATACGCCAATGAGGTTGTCTACACAGGACGTAGGATAGACGTAACCCTCATTGAGTATGTCCCAAACTCTGCTACAAAAATGGTTGCCGGCCTTAAATTCGAGGCTTATTAAACGCGCCTCTTGCCACTTGACCTCTCTCCCCTGGACTATCGTTTGTTCTGAGATGACCTAATACTGAATTAGACCATTTTTGAATAATGTTTGGCCAACAAGTTTTCAGCCATTGACCCGATGGCGGAGACATGGTGAGGAGATTTTTAAGCTCAGCGCGCATACCTATCATCTCAGATAGTGCCTAGATAAACCTTCCCCGACAATTGCTGATGCTGCGTCTAGCATATAGTTTAAAGCGTTTTCAGACGTCTATTTATGTAAGTCCTCCTGCTGGTAAGCTTGTTACGCTGAGTTTAGACCTTAGAGGGCATTATCACGTCCCTTTTGCTAGTGTGTTTCAGGTCAGATAAGCCGCCGTACGCCAGGAACAAACTCGACACTGGAAGCTAGGAAAAAAGCCTTGATCCATTGGATCTATCAATGATGCCCGGGTTATGCCAAACCCGGCTGAGTTTTGGAGACGATCAATCACCTGCAGTTATTGTGAGACGATGTTTTCCAGCGCTATAGCGCGCATCCATCCAGAAAAATCTAGGGCCGGGAAATTTGCATCAGCTTTTTTCTTTAACATAGACCAGCGGGTGCACCGGTTGTCCGTTTTACCAATGGCATTAGAATGTTCAGTCGGTAAGGTTGTTCCTGACAAGCTTCACGTCAGCCGGCGCTTTACTTGTGCTTAGTAGTAGGAATGCAGCGTTCGGCCGAGGTAAAGCCATCATCGGGTTGCGGCAACATGGGTAGACTAGCCTGGATGTGCTGATAACATAAGTTGCCATGTGCGTCCGCATTAGCCACCTAAATTGATCGCTCACTTGATGGTTGGTTGTATTTCAAACTGAATTGAAAGACTTCTCTCAGGCTCTTGCTAAACTACACAAAAGCTCCAATTGTTGATGGTCATTTTGATCATGTTAGTTTTAATAGCATGGAACATTATTTTGTTTATACGTCTTCTAGACACCGCAAGCAGGAGGCGCCCCTTGACCCATGAAGCCAGCTTCAAAATTCTTGACTCTTT
>NW_008751879.1:191444-196336 GCF_000715545.1 Opisthorchis viverrini | reverse complement strand
ACCCAACCCAATGCACGCCTTTGAGATGCGTGTTCGCTTCTCCGCACGAATTGCAGAGCTTGTTGTGAAATCAGCTTATAAGTGGAGGCATTTTACTTTTCGCACCAAAAACAGAATAACATCAAGATTCTGGCTGTAAGAGCTTTAATGGTCCACTAATTGGCGCCTTAGATACTTTTACGAATGCTGAGCCGCCGAGAGGAGGGCATATTCCACGCAGGTGTAGTAAGTTTTCCTACCATCATCTCCAGACGACCCAAAACATTCGACCGCACACCTTGTACTAGTGACGCGGCCAAGTAGGCTACGCTTTGCCTAACCACATGAAGGTAGGTTTTGTTATGATTTAAATATTGTCCATGGAATATGTATTTGTTTCCTGCCTGAGCAATATACAACTGACAACCACCAGCAGGTGTCTGTTTATGTTAAGGGAAAGCTGGTTTACCTTACAAGGTTAAGTGACAGCTATCTTAAGAACGCTAAGGTATCTGGAAAAATTGCGCACTGTCATGATGCTGGAAACATGCTATCCATAAGTGCTTCATCACACTGCATGGCCATTGGATGTGCGCAGCGTGCATACCATTTGTATCTGTCATAGATGAAAAATTCTGGAGTAGGCCGTTGTCCTTTAGTCGGCGACCCGCCAGAAGTTATATGCTTTCAAAAGGGCTCGAAAACACACTGACCCAGACAGACACAGATTGAGGTACCAACGCAGGTTAAGGCACATATCCGTCAGTAGCAGCTCGGTTTCACCGAAAACCCCAAAATACTCACCGAGTGTTAGAGCTCCATTGGATATATGCACATGCTCCTTCTATTAATCCACATATCTGCCCGTTTTCCGCACTCAAACGTTACTCTTCCCATGTCGTTAGTCCGCTATTTACACCCGTACTGTCTTGATTTACTTCCATTCCATTAACGCTACCTAGCCAGATAGAATCCACTCAGGCAACGCCAACCACACATCTTGCTTCCATGCTACAGCTGTTCCGTCTAAACAAATCGCACTACCAAGTGAATCACCTGGCCGATGCGGTGATGTTCAAAACAAAGTAACCAACTGCAAATGGCATCTAATTGTCAAGAAGTAAACGTTGTTACATCCGCATTCGAATACTTGTTCATACTGCCAAGGTTAAACGGCAATCGTAGGTCGTGATCTATGTAAGCAACGTCCTCCGTGGTCTCCTGGGCTTGTATACTTACGTCGTTAATCAATATGGTCTGTGTAAGCAACTCAAATCGCGAGACTATTGCAGTGCTAATGACACTTGTCCATTGTATAAATATTGCAGTCGCGTCCAGTTGGTGAATGCACTATGCGCAAAGAACAGCCATATGTAATGGCCATTCAGTGATAAACAAAGCCCTGAGCCGAAAAACGCCTGTGAACCTCAAACTAGTGAAGGCAACCCGAATACCTTTGTTATACATAGTGAGAAAGGACCAGAGAACGTCATGAGGATAGATGCCGGAAAGGATTTGGGCATCTAAATCTCCTCAGACCTGTCTTTCTCACTGCGCCACGAGAAATCGGCCGAAAAGGCATTCGCCATTTCACGGATGATCCGACGCACCTTCTCCCGTGGACTTCCAAATATTCTGTGGGGCCCACGTCAGACCGCTCCTGGAATACGCCAACCAATTTGTCTACTAAGGACGCACGAAAGACGTCACCCTCATTGAGCGTATCCAGCGAGCCGCCACGATAATCGTTGCCGGCCACAAATCCGTGGACCACGAAACGCGTCTCGCGATGCCTGATCTCCTTCCCCTGGAGTATCGTCTCTCAGAGGGGACCTAATTATTACTTATGCCCCATTTGAACAGAGCTTGACCCAGTAAACACCCGGCGGGGACATAGTAAGAAGATTTTCAAGCTCAGAGCGCATACATTCATTAGGCAAATTTTTTCTAATTCGGTAATAGGTGCGTGGAATGACCTTCCTCCGACGGTTGTCCACGCTCCTTTTAGAACCCAGTTCGAAGCACTACCAGGCAATTATTTATGCGAATACTCGCGCTGCCTAGCTTACTACCCCGCGCTGAGAACATAAATAGCAGAGTTACACCCTTTTTTCACTCGTGCTTTTCAGGTGAACGCAGCCGCTAAACGACAAGAACAAAAGCGACCTCGGAAACTCGGGCAAAAGCCTTAAGCCTGTGTATCAATCCGTGAATCCATGAACTTCATTTTTGCACCGACACTTATGCAAAACCCGAGGACCTGTAACAAAACCGGAAATTAACTGGCCACGTTTGATTGTTTTTTCAAAAGCGAAGCTAGGTAAAACTCAGCAAAACACCCGTTTACTGATGGGGAAATGTTGAAGTCGTTACAACCGTGAAACACTTTGCAATTTCCTCAGGAAATTTTGACACTAAATTTGTCATCTTCGATTCTACGATCAGTAAGCTCTTCGGTGGAATACCAACCGCCTTTCCTGATTTCGTAGAACTATTTGATATACCCCGAAAAATACTCTTTGGGTTTCCTGAAGGCACTCCGGTCTGCATGTGGCTTACATTGACGTGGAAAGATGCAGCCACCTTCATCTTAGTTGAGTTGCGCCACCTCAAGTTCACCTCATCATCAGGACGTAGCGCACTCTCTTTTCTCTTGTTCTCCGAGGCAATAATATACACATAAATTGAAAATACGTTAGTCTTTCCTATACACCAGCAGTCACAGCTAGCATCTACTGGCTAATTTCCGCCATGCACCATTCGTTTCTTGGAGCTGACAGCGATAACTTGGTGACTGGAGGCCCTCACTCTTACCTTCCTGTTAAATAGATGAAGTGGACGTCAGTTAAACTACGGTTCCTATTGATTATCTAAGGAGCTGTTGCCCGATCGCTTATTATCTGCCTATTGTATCCGTTCACGTTTACCCCTCTTTGCGCAACGAAGACCCTATGTCCGGATTGATTTGGCCCTTTCCAACTAGTCTGTCTAACCACCCTGCTAGCTTCTTCGGAGATAAAGACCTTGCGTTCCCGAAATTAGGCAGATAATCTGGCCGAGCTAGCACTTGGTTTCTAGGCCAGCAAAAAATTTACCCTTACCTGGGTCCATTTAGCTTGCTGTCACCCTCTTTTCGATTTTTTTATTGACAACGATTTACCTAATGCATGCTAGCACTCACCAAAAGCTACTGCTCCCACCCTAGTCCTTCCTCATTCACACTATTTTCGGGCTTAAAACTTCGGCTGTAGTTGCCCAAACGCCCGTCCTCGGTCAACACTCGCATTGTACTCCAAATGAAGGAAAAATAATTGTGATGCTAAATCAGCCTGCCCCCGTCTGTGTCATTCTCCCAGTCTAACCCAGATCGAGCTTCCACGGTGACGCGCATCCCACCATCAGTTGTGACGTCCTTGATGACCGTTACGGGGCTGTCCAGAAACCGAGGTATGTAAGTTGAATGATGGCATGTTACTGCCCTACCAAGGGTGATGATACTCTCGCAACTATTTTCCTCAGAATCTTGACCACAACTCCTCGCCCATTCCAGCCTGTAATTGCAACTACGAGGAAATTTTTCGCGTGACCCCAACCGCCTCTGGGACGAGTTGGTTCTAACCCGATTTCGCCAAATTCGGCTTGCCTCTTCCACAAGTTTCAATTCCATATATGGTGTTCGTTTGGCCCCATGCATCAGCACTATCTCCCTACCGAACCTAGCCTTTACGCTTACCTCCTTACAACAGTGGCACCAGTAAGTCTACTTATATTCAAGTTAAACCATATTTCCGAAACAAAACTTGTCATTTGCCCCTTCTCCAAATTATTCCATCTCCATCTCTATTTTTGCTTTTTGTGGCTCTGGATAAATACGCAACCGCCCAAGGTCACTCATGGCCAGCAATGGTGCTCACTTTTAGTTCATGTTAGCCAGCTCCATCTCTGAACTAGTCGGACTTCATGCAAACTGTCTTAGTTTTTCTCGGTCTGCGCAATTGCGATGACTTCTTATGTAATTAGCCTCCATCATTGGTTGTACCTTCCCGTCGTCTTGCCGCCTGCCGTGTTCATGTTACAACGAACCGATCATGTTTCGATCGGCATGATCCTACGATTTGGAAAATTAACCTATTATTATTTCATCGGATAATGCCCACTGTAAATGACACTGTCTTTTTGTGCCATATCCAGTACCAGGAGACCGCACCAATTGTGCTTAATTCTCACAGAAATCTGACTGAAAATTGCTGACGATGTTCCAACCACAAGCTGGGAAGTAACATTATCATTATTATTAATCATAAATTGTTTGATTAAGCAGGCATTTGTAAAACAGTATAGGAATTTCTGAGTCTGTGAAATATTCCGAAAATTCCCGTTTATGATAAGAACACAGATGGGTTGATGTACATGTTTTCGGCAAGGTCTTTTCAAGTCATGCAATTGCAAAGCAAAGGTTAGCGGTATTTAACATGTCTAAATGAGTATGGTGTAAATGGACAGGGAATCGAGTGAGATGACATTGGCTACCTATCAAAGAAAAGAAAGTTCAGGTCGCCAATAGGATGACTTGAGCTAGTCAGCTCACGGGTTGTTGTAGTTGTGTGTTCAGCACACGATGCATGTGTGGGGGGAGGTGAGTTGGACCATGGTAAGTACAACACACGAACAAACCCTTTTTGCCGAAAAATGATCGGCCGGCGAATTCGTTTGGCGATTACCACACGTGTGTTTTAATAACCATGGTCCAACTCACCTCCCCCCACACATGCATCGTGTGCTGAACACACAACTACAACAACCCGTGAGCTGACTAGCTCAAGTCATCCTATTGGCGACCTGAACTAATGGTTCTTTGATAGGTAGCCAATGTCATCTCACTCGATTCCCTGTCCATTTACACCATACTCATT
>NW_008751879.1:174594-189972 GCF_000715545.1 Opisthorchis viverrini | reverse complement strand
AGGTTGGTAGGACTAATTCGAGATAGTTGTCGGAGTTGATCATGGAGACTTTCAAATTGTGTCTCGATACTAGGGCGACTATCGTTGTGGCGAGGGATACAGAATTTTGGCCCTAGCGATAGAGCTTCGATCAGAGTGGAGTCAAGGGACACAACGGATAAATTATGAACATACCTTTCGGGGTTTGTTGGAAAACGGGACTGTAGATTTTAGTCCTCGAGGCCTGCATTCAGTACAGTTTGTTTCTTAGTTGATCCTTTTTCGGAAATTTTACATAAGTACCGAGTAAACTCCGTACGTTCGTCATTCGTTAGGTCATCAACATACGTCTGTCTCAGGCTGATTAGTCTCTGTAGCTCTGCTGTTTGGGTGCGGTAGTTGTCTATGTGGCTCCGAGCGTGTCGTCTCAGTGAGATTGAGTCAGGGCGCACACGGCTTCGTCTCAAGGTTTTCAAATACTTTTTCGGGTACTGGTTGCTCTCTATGCATTCCGCGAGGAAATCCAAATACGTGTTTGTCACTGCAAGTCTGGTGCTTAAGCTAAAATAACGATTAAGCTCCTTGAGCACCTGGGGTTCTTTGCGGGTACGTAATATTCCGAAAATTCCCGTTTATGATAAGAACACAGATGGGTTGATGTACATGTTTTCGGCAAGGTCTTTTCAAGTCATGCAATTGCAAAGGTTAAGAGAGCGGTATTTAACATGTCTAAATGAGTTTGGTGTAAATGGACAGGGAATCGAGTGAGATGACATTGGCTACCTATCAAAGAACCATTAGTTCAGGTCGCCAATAGGATGACTTGAGCTAGTCAGCTCACGGGTTGTTGTAGTTGTGTGTTCAGCACACGATGCATGTGTGGGGGGAGGTGAGTTGGACCATGGTAAGTACAACACACGAACAAAGCGTTTTTGCCGAAAAATGATCGGCCGGCGAATTCGTTTGGCGATAACCACACGTGTGTTTTAATAACCATGGTCCAACTCACCTCCCCCCACACATGCATCGTGTGCTGAACACACAACTACAACAACCCCTGAGCTGACTAGCTCAAGTCATCCTATTGGCGACCTGAACTAATGGTTCTTTGATAGGTAGCCAATGTCATCTCACTCGATTCCCTGTCCATTTACACCATACTCATTTAGATATGTTAAATACCGCTCTCTTAACCTTTGCAATTGCATGACTTGAAAAGACCTTGCCGAAAACATGTACATCAACCCGTCTGTGTTCTCTTTATTTTCCTGCGCATGTGCCTGGTGAAGAAACGTTAAATCCACGTATATTCAAAGCGACCTATAACACAGTGTTCACTTTATAAAGAAAAGCGCATGAGTGGCCTAAACCCAATGCGCGATGACGAGTTTGAACAGTAATATAAGGTCAGGTGAAGCGAGGTGAAAGTGATGTGGGCGTGTATCGGGGAAACTAGGAATAACCTGCGTACAATTAGGACACCAGAGAGCAGCAAAATATGCAGCCTTGAGCGCACTAAAATGTTTCCCTGAAAGAGTGGTTTGAACGAAAGAATGTTCCAATAGTTTTCTCATTCGCGAACTTGAAATCCCATTAAACGGTCATAGCTTTGCTAATACTTCGTTAAGCCCACTCAAAGTGTACATTGGGCGCGTAACACATTTTCTTGGCTGCTACGGAATACCGTGAATTTTTAGTGTGTATGGTGGCAAATTTTGTCGAGATGGCTACCCGTATCTTCTGATTTATTTGATTCAGGAAGAATTCGAAAAAAGACTAAACAATAAATGCATCGCCTTTGTCCCGCAAACTCAAAATAAGACAGCCATCTGCGACCGGTGCAGATAATGTTATCTATCGCCGCAGAAAACTTTCCGCCATTCATAGGCAAGAAATTCTTCGCGGCTAGTGCATTTCCAGTGCCTTGTATAATGGTTAGCGCACGTTGTATCGGATGCTCGGTAAAGCTCTATTTTTACCAGTGACATGTGAGTGATTACTAGCCTACTGGGCTGAACGAACAAACGTCGCAATAAGGTGCACGGCACCTTGGGCTTCTGCCGGAAGTTTAGCGGACTGGGAAGGCCTCGAGGGCACATGTAACACACTCGATGGGGGATATTGGAGAAAGATGAACTGAGGACAAGCCACTAAACTGAGTATCGCACTCCCAGAACTGCCTTTTCGATGTCATTCTTGAGATCCTAGGCAGTCTCGAACACGAGCGTCATGGGTGAGTCATTAGGGTTGTTCCTGGTGGTTAGTATTTGCAAAGGAATCATGACAAAGTAATAACAGCATAGCTTGAGGGTATTCTCTGGCCCACCGAGGGCACACCGCGGTTAATTGCTGTCATTCAGAAGAGGCACCAAGAAGGCCGTATATTCATATGTATGTATACACCAGTGTGGGAAAATTGGTTGCTCGCTTTTACCAGAGCGCATTCTTTTGTGGGCCAAAATAATAGGCAGCTGAGAGTGGCTAAAATTCCTAGTAAATGTAGTGGGCTGACATCATTCAACTTCAAAAAAGACATCCGATACTCATATAGCATGGGAAGCAGTAAGAGGCTTGCAAAGTGAACGGATGCGACACTTCGTTAATATGAGGAATGTCCAATAGCTAAGTGGTTTGCCTTCAACTTTACAGCTTGTTCGGTAATCGTCCATGTACCCGAGTAGGAAACGCAAAGGTTTGAGTATATGGTTCCTAAAATGGCCGTTAAAACGTGTGTGCCTTTTTAGCCGTTCCTTTGCCAGGAATTCGGGAGGTATTTGTATGAGACGCACAACCACCGAACCACCCCCACGCCCTGCTATGCACCCTGATAAACCACCGACCGTATCCCCTCAGTTGGTGGTGAAGCGTTCCCAATCAACTAGTCTCCTTTAGCGAAAAAGCCGATGACCATCAATCCTACAATCATGTGGCTACTCGACTCGCATAGAGTGGATCCTTTGTCCAGCGAACTCTAAGTTTGGTGTCGCGTCGAAAAGGGAGTTGAGGATGTGATGCGATCTTCTGAGGGACAAGTTCTCAACAAAACGTTTTTGAAGATAATACAGCTGGGCGTGTCCAATGTGCGTTCCCAGGATTCCTTCGCTTGGAAGCTACTTATTCGGATGCACGAATTAAGTAGATGGGGCAAATTTACAGTTTCGAGAAGCAACCCTCTTGGCAGAAATGGCCTCTGGGCAATTGGATCTCGGTTGTTCCTAATCGCCTGCCGCAAACCCCCGTTGGAATTACTTTGGGTCAAGAATGATGTATCTTGCGTTAATTTCGAGCTCCTCGATGGCGTCTGTGGGAGAATCGTGTCCATCAGGTATACCAGTACTTCTTTTACCGTTTTGCTCAGTCCAGAGCAGCGCAATGCGCAACATGCCACAGTGCAGCAATTGGATTTCATATAGCCTTGAGAATTATTGCGTTCAAACTAATCAGATCGATCATTATGCTATGATAACAATTTTCTCAACTTATGGGAAATGTTAAGGGGGTGAAATTGCAAATTAGAATAATGTTAGTCCTGGTACATATGGACACTGGTCTTGGTCGGGCACTTACGTATAAGCCCATTACGTTCCTTTTGCGCACCATTCCTCATTTTCTCACTACCTTCTGAAGTTCACACATAGGTCTCTTCGCGACCCGGTGTACTAAGGCGTGTTTCTTTATATTGCACGCATTATGCAACACGATTCCTCTTATTCCCACTGCCAGTGGTGGGACTCAGCTACTTCGCCCATATTCATCCACTTTCTCTCCCCTCACTGCAAGTAGTGTCGGAGAACTCCCGGCCCTTATCTGCGGGGCTATATCCTGTTGCCAATGTATACGCTGTTGTTGAATCTATCACGTCATTGCTCGAAGGGCAACCCAACCTGAACACCACCGGGTATTAATGGCCGACACTGTATTCTGGAGGGAGATTTGATCGTTCTAGACACAGCTGGCTCGTCGCCTTCTTTGTCAACCAAGTTTGGGTCATTTAGATAGGTATTGTAGCCAGAACTAACTCCAGCAATACTCTGTACGTACTTCAAATGGCTGCGCAACCTGAGACTCTGAAATTCGGCCCCCAATGGATTAGGAAATTGTCCGATTGCACTTTCAGTTCCCAGCGTTCATCAACGAGAAGTCCCACCGATAATTCGTCTGCTGGTCTTGTTGGAATTACAAATGACATTGTTGGAGACGATCCGAGACACATGCCATCTGCAAGGGATGATAGGAGTGTGGATCGTCTTGAAGGTCTTCGTAGTAGTTTCGTAATTTTCGTAACATTTAGGCACAGAGGCTTCCTGGGACTCCGTTTGTTCCGCTTCGTTTGTTGAGGGGAAGGACGCTTCCATTCCAAGGTTAGTAAAAGCAAAAGTTTTTACATCAGATAGTGTTTTTTGTCTCGGTGTCTGCACTTTTTTCGGCGGTTCCACCCACGAATGTGGCCCGATGCCTTACCGTCACAGTAGTTTGAATTTTCTGAGCAATATAATTTTTACTAGTTTCTACCACTAGATCGCGCAGCAATGGCAGTTGAATCATGACTGAAACACTTTTCTAACCCATTGTCTCAAGGCGGGGACGTGACCGCTTCGAGTGGGAATTCATTCAAAAACATTGGGACACGGCACCCACTGGTAGTCCCGGCTTTTCTTATTACGTAACTGAGTGCGGAGACTTGTTCAATGCAACCCCTACCAGGCCGGAGTCCGTTAGCTGCTCACGGGCCACTGTAGAGCGGTAAAAAACAAGCTATACCTAGTCTCAATACGAGCCTCTTAAGAATGAACGCATTCCCTGTTATTCTCTAGTCTTTTGTGGAAGGTTCCATTTTCCCAGATGGAGAATCAAGCAGCACTTTACGGTAAAAACAGTGATAATGATTTCCCAGATGGAAGCGAATAGATCATATATACGGATCGAAGACTTCATGCCTGCCGTTGAGCAATGCCGGTAGGTGGTCATTTGGACCGCTGAGAGGTTTGAGAGAACTTATGCAGTTTTGCACCACCGATCCTTGGTCGTCTCGCACACTGGAGGTTTCCGGAGACCTAGATCATTAAAAATACTCTTCGGCCACTCCCGGCTTTCTGAACTTCTACTCTCTAGGCTTTTCGTGCTAACCAGGTCCCTTGGTCTCTGAAAATTCGTCAGGCTGAATTTCGTCCCTGACCGGCTGGAGCATTCATCCCACCGAAATCCAAACAACACTGTGCTGTCTGATATCAAGTGTTTGAGGGGGCGTGGTAGTGCCATTATCTTGCAAGAATTCTATCTTGTTCCAGTAAGAATTGATATCGGACGACAGAATAGTTGTAATAGTCCAGACTATGCTTCTGATACGTTCCTTTAATTTCGGAATCTATTAACATCAGTTGATAATGAGGTTGTACGCGGCCCTGCAAAATGAAGAGAGAAACGATCCACTAGTGCATGGTCGGGATCCACAAGTGTTCCAAAACGAGCGTTAGTGATCCGAGTTACCATAAACTGATGCCTATTTCATCATCAGCTGCAAAAACACGTACTTGCCTGACATTCGTTATGGCTGTCGTGATTTTGGGCGGTGAGTAGATAGCGGCGGCTGATGCAGGTGATGCGTGTATCCTAGTGTCAGTGGACTCATCGTTGGGGAGATTCGGTCGGGAGCCATGCATTGAGGATGACGGCTTAGATGCACCGAATGGTCAGATGACGTTTACTTCGGGGGTTGATACCGCATAAAAGCAGTCTGCGGTCGTTTTCCGTTGTCCGTATGCACCGAGTCCATTCCAAGTTGACTACCCAAATGCATTAACTCTTCGTATTCCCGGCAGCCACAATGATATCTTGGTTTTAGGCCCGCCGTGATGAGGTACACAAAGCACATGCTTGTGCAGTGACTGTTTTTTTTCGAAACGGGACAACCATTATTATCAGGAGAGCAACCACGCAATTCCTTGCCCGACTTGAGTTAATGTATGTGCGTATTGGTAGGGATTGACGGTACACCTTGGAATTCCTCGTTTCCTAACAGCTAGAAAGCTCAGCAACACTCAGCTATTATAACGCCTTTGGGTTGCAGTGTGCAACGGTATCATCTGATGTACGTTGGATGACTCCCTTCGGACACTTCACATTGCTCTCAGTCAGAACCACTTTACACCGGGAAAATGAAAATGCTTCAAACAATCGAAACAAGTAGATCTACCGTCGATCCCATTTGCCATAAAAGTTTTTACATCTAGTTGAACAACTATTCTAGCCACCTTTGTTCATTCAAAACTCACTCGATTAAGGAAGTTGTCAACGATGTGGAAACAGGGAGTAGTCTGATCTATCCAGAAAAGAGGGTTTCGGTTTGATCCCCCAAACTATCGACCCATATGTCCCCTGGTCCTATACGAGGCTATAGTATTCACGATCACCGACGGTCTAATCGCACATATGGGATATCATAGCCCCTTCTCTGACATCCAACTGAGCTTACCAATGAAGCATCGCTGCATATCGAAACGGTTGCGTGCGCAACGGGACCGGACTGTTGAAGTTGATCAAGGGTCCGATACTTGTGTCATCTACCTGAATCTCTCCAAAGCAGGTAGAGTTTATGATGGTATCCCCTTGCGAAAGCTGGTGTCCGGTGGAACCGGGAGCTAACTGCTTCATATACTCAAGGTTATGGAGCGGTCGGTGCATCTTCGGGTAAGGAGAGCGCTCCCTGCTATAGTGTAACTTGCAGAGGCTATCTAACTGGGGTATTGAAGGCTTCCTTTCATGTGTTATGCGTCCGACGTGTTGATTTCTCCTCACTAATATTGACAATTTCACAGGACCATAAAGAAGGGTCTGGGATTTGTTGTTCAGAGAAATTAGGACTTTTGGAAAAGTACTCGTACCTCACAGGAATCTAATCCAAAAAGATGTCGACGACCTTCGGGCTCTCCTTGCACAGTGGGTACTACTAGTCGTGGTCCCAGAAACACCGAATGACCGAGCGTGGAAAGTGGAGTTCGCCTGAGCCATTTGAAAATGTATCGCCGTGATGAACTCGTATGCACTTTTCTGATATTTTCGGTTTCGGAGGAATGAACGAAGAAAACCGCAACGCGGTCGTGTGAAGCGATTGATTAGGCTTAGGTTCAAGTAGATCATAAGATTGACGGAAACTCGGGGACTTCGCCTACCTGATGAGCCTCAAGAAGGGCGAAACCGGTCGTGGGCTGTCGAATAGTTTTCAGCAACCTTGTGAGTAGTTTCCTTTAAGAAAAACATTACTGTTGGTTGGGGAATCGTGTCCGAAATCCAGAGGTGTAGAATTGATATGTATTAGAAGAAGCATTTGAAACACAAAAATAGGCTATAATCTTTATTTCGACGTGCGTTTTGTGTGCAGCCGATACTTTCGGATCGTCCATGCGAAGGAAGAGTTACTTTTTGTATAATATTTTGACATCTTTACTACGACGCCCACCAGACAACTAATGATATAATTCGCCGGTATTCACGGATGAACTTTGGATTATCAGAGTATCACCTACAGAATCACGACCACCATAACTTTCAGGTCTTCAACCAAGCACAAGGTCATGTTGGCCCCGTCCTGGAAGGGGAACTGCTCCCATAGTCTTCATAACGCCACCCCCTGTTGCCACGTCGCTGTGTCCACCTTTAGGTTTCTCCCAACCCGGTTAAGGCACGGAAAACAATGCTGTTGGTGTGCGGTAAATTAGCCCATCCACCTTACCTTACCTGATCACCTCATTCTACTACTACTTTCTGCAGCATGACTGCACTTTATGAGTGCGAAGCAGGTACCATTTAGTTGACATAACTTGTTTTTCTGAGATCCAGGTACTTGAGTACTGCTCTGTCGAATATAAGTTCCAGGAACAATGTTCCTGCTGTTTCTGTCACGCAAAGGTTCTGGTCAAAGTGATATGTTCTTTTCTCTCAATAGACGGAATTTGAATGCGCTGTCATTAAAACCGACCAGGTGGACAATTGTAGTGGCAGGGTTTGAAAGCTTACCATTCAGCGTCAAATTCGTAGCCGTGTAGTCACTTACACCCGGTCGAGACTAGCACATCAAGGACGAGTTTACCGACACATTCCAAACAGGTTTTGGCAAAATACCGAGACGCGACTGGTGACTGGAGTGCTTGCATTCGGTTTTGTGATATCTCTCGCCAGATTTTTGGAAGTTACGGTTTCGAAGCAGTACGAAAATTTGAAAATGGTGGTAGGCTTATTAACTATGCTGACTTTTGTCGGTCGTGTGTCACTAACATCCTTTTCCAACACCCTAAAGAACGTAAATTCTATGCTCAAATGATAGCACAACTTTCCAGACGGTGTACATCCCAGTAAGATCTAGGCAAACCTCGTGCTTCGGGGTTTATTATCCACTCTGAGTAGCTGATACCAGTGTGACAACTGGTTTGAAAACTAGTCCTTTTCAGAATTGCTGCACTGCCTTTCTACAGTGTCCATCTGGTGGCACTCGCGAAAAATTGGTAACTGCTCTTGTGGTGCTCGGCAGTGTCATTACACAATGGTCGCGTGCAGGTTTACGATTCATGATGCTACTACTAGCCACCTAGGAGCTATGCGGCGTCGCTAGATGAATTAGATCTTGGAGAGTATTATGAGGTTGTCGAGCCAGGCCAAGAAAGCGAACGCGCTACCAACACGAAGCGATCTAGTCTGCTGGGACCGATGGAAATCCAGAAACCTGTCCGATTGTTCGATCATTTCAAACAGCTTTATTACACGAATCAGCATGCATCTCTACTCACCATTTGATCCCCTACTTCGTCATACGATGCTGACTGTAGCCCTCCGACGAAAGAACTTACCGAAATTCCTCTTGAGGGGAAATAGCTCATTCTCTGATAAAGATGGCATCTTTGCAAGGTATGTGCTACCGCCACCCTCAAGTTACTGAATGATTTACTCCGTCCAGTCTTTGATAGTGAAGTGTTTCCATCCGTTTAAAACACCTTATTTCTTCTGCTTTAAAATAAACCATGTGACGATTTTTTTGGTGTAACCTTATTATTTGGAGGTTCTATAGTTTTTAATCCTCTTTATGAATCGGTTTCTCAGCGAAGGACAAGTACCTGACGAAAGCGGGTTTTCCTCCAATAAAAGGTCACGCTTCTCAAACGTTCACTGTATGCCTATTTCATCGAATTCCGAATGGTGTTTTCCTTTGTGAACTTAGCAGCATTGTGAAATATTGCATTCGAACGGTGTCAGGTAGTCAGGACAATGAAGTATCAGTATGTGGCCATCTGCTACCCCTAATTCGGAGGACCGACCTTCAGCAGAATGATGAACTGCGAAAATGGAAACTCCTACAGCCTCGGAAGTGTCCTAGTCTGTCTCTACTCGAACGCCATCGTGCACCTGGCCCTGACGATCTTCCACTTGATTTGTTCAAAGATGGTGGCGATTCCCCATTCAGTGCCTGTCTAGCCTATGCGTGTCTATCTGGGAGAAAGAGACCGTTCTGGATAACTGGGTTGGGTCGATCATAATGTCCACTTTCAAAAAATAGTACTCACAGTTAATCTTGTAACCGTGCAGATGTTAGTTTGACTCCTGTTGTAACAAGGCTTCTTGGGTAACCAATTCTTGGGCATCTTACGGCGGCACGCGAATTCATGATCTGCGAGCATCGAGCAGTATTTCGACCTGGTAGAGGCTGCGTCGGCCACATTTTCACCCTCCTTTGGATGCTAGAACAACTTCATATGTACATACGATACAAAATCTTCGTATTCCCTGATTTGTATGGCAGCAAAGCATCGCCTGAGTGAGTCTGGAGGTATAGGCACCTCGGAATGATTGTGGTAAGCTAGCACTAAGTCCCTTCCCCGTCCACTTCTCTCTACAATAAGGCTTTCAACTAAATCATGGTTGTACGGCAGTGAAGCATCCGTGTTGAACACTGATGTCATGCTGTCGATGATGATGATGACGATTATGATGATCCCCTGACTATAAAGATGCGTTCGATTCTGTCATCGGTCAGTGCTGTTAAACACACTTTCTCACATACTTCTGGGCATGTGAGTGTATGGTGAGCTCTCCAAAAGTTTCCGACAAGGATGTCCACTCCGTTCCTGTTCACTTTGTCACTGATAAAATAATTTGGTGAACGCTGGAAGGCCTTCAGATTGTTACTGGTGAGAAGCTTGTCGGTCTGGAGTGTGCTGACGAAATCGCCTTCCCTGGTTGACAACGAATGACATGTCAGAAGGGTGTAAAAAAGATTATGAAAACTTGAGAGTTGTTGGTTCGGTACTGCTTTCAGCTTTGGGTCCCCATGATCTCTCCTGCGCTTGACTGAAGACATTGCAAGAAACGGCATCTGACCCATGTCAGCGACGTTCATGCTGTTATTTTCTTTCCAGATTGTCTGATTTGCCGTTTGGAGGTGTAGGCACCTGAGAATGCTTGCGATAGGCTAGCAACAGATCTTCTCAATCACCCTGTATTTTCATCCTAAGGCTTCAAAATAATTAGATAAACTTTGTGGTTTTACGGCAATGAATCATCATTGTCAACACCGATGTTGCTGTCTTTAGTGATATTGCTAATGTGGATACAAGAGCACGTGTCCGTACATATAGCGGTGTCTTTAGTCTTCAAATTGTCATCTGGAGTTCGACATGACTGTCCGCTGTTCCGTTTATTGTTCGCCCTGGGGTTGATTGGATGGTGTTTAGAGTATCAACGCACACCTTAGTTTAAGCAAACTATGTCGATCACAGAACTTGAATTCGTGGACGACACATACGTACTTCCTGCAAACCGGCAGAATGGAATCTACAAGTACGTTTTTTCCGTCGGCTTTCAGTTAAACGCTTCGAAGTTCTCTCTTCTATCAGCAGCCCTGTCGGACCATTTCCAGCAAACGGAGTGACGCTACTGACTACTTGCTGTTTCAGTTACGTCGGCTCAGCTATCCTTAAGAACTGTCAGGCCAAGAACGAAGCGACAATCCGCTTGGAAAACTTCCGCAGGACGTTCCTTCAACTGAGGCGTCGGAAGGTTGAAATTCATATTTATCAGTCTGTCGTCCGGTCTGTTTCATTCTATGTTCGTGAACCGTGGCCGAAACATATACCAAACACTCAAGGTGGGAATTTTCGATCATCAATGTTTGGGAAGCATTTTCAGAACAAAAATACCTATCCCGCAAAACCCCAAAATTGCAACCAAAAACCTGCCCAGTGGGTTTCAAGCGTGTGCCACGCTACCTGACTGAGAAGTCCTGACTGGCGGGTCAATCGATCGTCACAACCAGGACAATTACTGGGTCGTCCGATGAGTCGGGCACACCAATCACATCGCTCAAGTGTGAACACGATAGCCTGTTCAGACGTGATAATTCAGATGCGTCCAACGTGCGTTGGCGGAGTAGTGGTTACACGCTCGCCTTGCATGCTAGATGTCCGGGGTTCAAATCCAGGCACGGCCATTGGATATGCACTGCTGATGAGCTCTAATAAGAGCGGCACTCGAGTCCAGTGCTTCCCTTGGGTGTCGACTCACCGGAATAATTACTCCAGAACAGGAACACGGCCGTTCAAACGAGAGTGGTGTAGCTATGAACAGAAATACCTATCCTGCAAAACCCAAAAATTTTCAGAATCCTTTGTCGAATAGAATCCGCTGTTGTTCCTGTGCCGTCGCTCGTCCCGAGGAGCTAATAAGACAACCAGAAACTCAACCTCTTCGACTTCGGATTCATACTTCGAATATCGTGTACTTCGTCGCATCAGAACTGGTCTTGGCGAAAGCCACCACTGTGGCAACGTACTGACTGGATTTTCGATTATAATGTAACGTACGCTCGTGTGGAGTGGCATTGGTGGTGGTGCATAACAATGAGCGGATCGAATGGAGTGCGTCATGCAAAACGGTTTCTCAATGACTGATTTGAAGACTCTTTGATCATAATGAGAGTTCGATTCAGTCGTCCCACCTGACCATTCCCCCTTGGGTTATATAGAGTGGTTCGGCTGGTGAGTGAGAAGCAACTGACCCTAGGAAATTCTTGAAGGTACAAAACCAGTGCTCCTTGATATCTTCCCAGTCATGAGTACTGGAATCAGTATGGAACTGTTCAAGACGTAAGAATCAATCCATTGTTCGATGAAAGTTTTTGAATGAATAAATTGTTGTGTTCGACGAGGGCTAGAATTCAGCGAAAGAAAAAGTATGGAGAAGATTGAATGCTCAGAAGCTGGGCTTCATTCATTCAAAACTTTGACACTGAGAGCCGAAACGATCAAAGTGATTTAGCAAACGATAAAACGATTGAAAACGAGAGCAAATGTACAACAACGGTTTACCATGTTCTTCGGGTGTCGTCAGATCTGTCCTTGCTCCCAAACGGCACCAAAATGTCATCGTCCATTCGATCAGCTGAAAAGATTGCTCGACAATGTTGAGAGCGCTGCCGAACGTCTGCATCCACAGGTTGAATGGCTCACGCATCTGCGACCAGCACTGATTCCATCTCTGCTGCCGGGAGCCTGTTGATACCTGCGATTCGAGACAACCAAGAAGCCTGATTATCCTCACTCTGAAGGTTGTCAAAGTAATTTAAGCGGGAGCACCGTGGAAACTACGACTACTTTAGCGGTTTGTGTCCGATGCTCTTGCTCCATTTTTCAGTATTGTTATCACCGTCGAAGCGATCCATCTTGTCGCTCGAGATAATAAGGTCATCAGGCTCGCTACAAGAAATTTCTCATTTTCGAAGAGTGCAAGATATAGACCAATGTGCACCGTATTTCTGTTATTGATGAACTTGTCTAGATATCCCATCAAGGTTTCTGTGATTCCAGCTCATCGTCAGCAACTTTCTCACTGGCCCGATTCCAAAGAAATCCATTACTTCCCAGACCTTGTCATTGCCCACCCGAACACTGATGTCATCTAACAGATAAGACGTCTTGTGAAGATATGGATCTGTTCAGGTTGGACTTAGTCATTGAATTTGTTCTTTTCCTCCTTGAATCTTCCATAGCGCCGTTTTAGGCTCTCATAGTTGTGAAAGCCTCACCCTCGTCAACGGGGTTGGGGTGGGAGTCATTGTTGGGTTGTTGGCGTTTGGTTCATCTGGTCTCCTTTCCGTTCAGTATGCGACGATAAGTCCGACAGAACTAGATGGATTTACAAATAGTGAATATTACCCGGAATTTGAAGGTCCAGCCCTCTCATTGTTCAGTTTGTTTGGAGGCTCTGGTTGTCTTCTTTTTGGTTTTGGGCGCCACCCTTTTATCTCAACTCACCTACAACTGGACCCGCAATTTCGTTCGCCTGGCATCTATGGTTTCTGTTATGGTCAGCGAGTAAAAGCCGAGTTGACGAGCCTTGTCTGTGGCCAAGCGTCAATTTCCGATCGTATACTGTCTCTCTTCGTATGTCGTTGGAAACCAGAAATATCACCTACCTATCTAAAAGCGACTGATCTAAGTAGCTAGGTCTGACAGATGTAGCTGTGGAGGACGGACAGATCTACATTACGTTCACAAAAACGGAAATCAACACCATTAAAAACTAGCTGTTGAACTCAGCCTCAGTAAGTCTCCGCGTGTTCATGCAAAAAAGATCCGTCTTGTTTCGACTACGCATTTGCCAGCTTCAGATACAAAGGGACATATTTTGATTGTTCGATGAACACGCATTTCTCGTGGGATTTACTGTGGTGGATAACACGTGCCAATCGACACCACTAAATCCGTGCAAATCAGGTTTCTATTCCATCCAGTAAGAACATCAGTGGTTCTATGCTTTTGTGGTTGGGTGAATTTTTAGCCTATAACCTGATAAGTATTCAGTCCTCCGTGAGGATCGTCGAATGTTTGGTATTCGCCGCTAATCGTGGAAGCATTCGAATAAGTTATCAGCCAGTTAAAATCAAGGTTCGTAAACATTAAATTTCACAGCGGCGCGAATCGGTTAGCGAGAGGACGGTCCCATACAAAGTAGTCGGCAGCTGTTAACCAAGGTTTCCTTCTTCCGATGCTCTACGTCAATCTTATAAGTAAAAAAAGACAGCATGAATCATATAACGCGACTTTTCGCAATTTCCCCGTATCTTAGTTGCTTAAGTGGGGGCTCCTGCACGTGTACAGAAGTATTTTAAAACCTTCCCTAGCTTATTTTCACTGTTTCATAGTAGTGTTAGCTTGCAGACATATCCTAATTAACATGTTTTGCCATGACAGCTGAACCAATGGTGCGAACAATGTCAAATTTCCCGAGGCCACTGGATTGTTATTAAGACCAACTTCCATGAAGCTTTACAGGAGGTTATTGGGCTGGCGAAATCAGCACGGGTTGAGCGGTTTGTAGAAAATGGTGTGATTTCATCTTATCAACTCACTACAAAACTAAGTAAACGTACCTTTTCAAGAAACTTCCAGGGCTACGGAAAGGAATCCCACAGAGCGCTTTCGTTGAGTGAATGGATTACAAAAGAAACTAGGCGGTTAAATTCAGTCGTCTGGTTTTTGTCACCGTCAGATAGGGAGAGAGTCCTTTGGCGCGCTGATGGGAGTCTGGATTAAAAACCTACTGCCTCCATTTAATTTAAGCAATCCGGTTATTCTGATCAGTAATTCATAGAAATCATGTGTGTGCCGGATGTGTTGGAGACTCCTTAGACGCTCATCGGGAGTCGAATAGGATCAACCGGATCGAACACCTCGAAGCACAGACAAGGACCACACTGTCCAACTCCGTTTGCAACCCAACTGCCAAGCTCTGCGAACAGACCAACAACCATTCATCATTTGCTAGATCATACAGTGCCCACCTCCTTGTCGCTTCCATTCTGCACAGGGATGGACAAAAAAAGGTTATGCGATGCAGGCGGTCCTGTAACATGCATAGTATATATCCTAACCAATGTAATCTACGAAGCGTGGTGTAATTCATCTACCGCTAGAGAGTTCCTTCTTCCTAGAACCATCTGACGTACCTCAGCATTACTAATCCGATGTTCCCATCAGACCCGACCACTGATTCGAAGACATCGAATATCGAGCGCTGCCGTCTTTCGTATGTCCTATGCGCGTTTCTGCCACGTTTTTGATCAATTCCCGACCTAAAGCTGCCACCTTGACGTGGTGGTCGGGCTTCAGTGCTGCAATGATCCCGCGGGCTACATTGGCTGGAACTTCGTTCCACAAGATGCAACCATGCCAGGAAGGCCAAAGGGGAGCAGCCAGACCAAGAGCAGCGAGACCCCGCACTACGAGTAATCGTGGTACGAGGCGGTCTGGGGTTAAATTCGTACTGTCCTCTGCGACAGGAGTCTGAAGGCAGTAAGATGTTTCCCCCAGGCGACCAGCATGTCCATATTTATGGAAGCAGCGATTCTGCCTTCCC
>NW_008751879.1:157210-170846 GCF_000715545.1 Opisthorchis viverrini | reverse complement strand
GACGGGCCACATCAATGACTAGAGACATTATCAGACATGGCCCAGTCGCGCCCTCAATGGCGTTCGTGCATCAAAGCTATTGCCTTCAATGCATAGCTCCTTTTCCAACCCCCTCCCCACTTGACCGCTCACTGACAGTGTTGGACTTACGCACCAATTTACCAGCTCGCGCGTGCAATGCGCAGCTACCTACCCCCTCCCCCAAATCATCGGTGAACGAAACTGCGGCAGCTACAACCAGTGTACGATGAGTACGCGGTTCTTACAGCTGACAATGATGATGATGCCACAGTACAAACTCTGTCCTTAAAAAACAAACTAACGCCGAGCCGGCCCCATAGGTTTTGGGGATTGGCGAAAGCTGCCCTGACCTTACCGGCTCTGACCATCATCAGGGTCAAAAGCAGTTTTTAGATCGAGAAAAATGACCAAGGTGGGATGCTTTTCAAGAACTTATCTCGAGTTAAAGATATAGTCGATGCATCCTTGGCCAGGGCGAAACCCAGTTTGATTCTCAGGAATCTTTCAGCTGATAATCGATCCAGCTGCGCAAAATGATGCCCCAGAGAATGCAACGGATACCAAACTGATGCACGATAATTTTCGCATGATATTGGTAGGTCCTTTTGGAAGATTAGTGTCACGGTCGAAACGCTCCATCTCAAGAGGTTTCTGTTTCCGTTCCAAATTTTCTTCCCTCCGGACCCAAAGCTGTCACTTTGTCGCGGCGGTCGAACCTCTGTGCTGCAATGACCCTATGGGCTATACTAACTGGAACTCAGTTCCTAAAAATTCCACAATGTAAGGTTAACGTGGAACTACCCGATGAAGAACTGTGAGTCCGCGTGCTGCTGAGATCGTAGTACGATGCCGCCCGAAGGTAAATTTGTATTGTCCTGTGCGACAGGCAGTAGTGTGCTTTCACCAGGCGATGAACGTGCCTACATTTATGGAGACAGCGATGCTGCCTTTCCTCGAGGATGGACGAGTTAGAAAAAGTCGACCCTAAAAACCGTATACTCCGATCGTCCGACGGTTAACCATCGGTGCATCATTCAATACGTCGAAGTGCTTTTAAAACCACTAGGCTCGGTGCTGTTTAAAGGGCACTTGCATCAGGAATGAGACAGCAATGCCTGACTCCCGTTTGATAATCAATACTTCATTTACTTATGTCCACACAGTAAGCTTCATATTCACATCCTTTGACATGATGTATCATCACCAATGGGGCTTTCAATCGATAACCGCGACTATGTGCACTGCAATGGTTGTTTCTGTGATATAACAGTGTGTCAGCATGACCTATTACCGTTATTCGAGGCGTTAAGTTATTTCAAATCGTTCGTTTGTGTCATTGTATTTTCTGTCCGCTACCATCACAGAATGGCTTAGAAACCTTGTTGTTGATCCTACTGGTTCATTCATTCATCTTTAATGCCACCCTTTCAATAGATCAATTTGAAGTAAAACCCGTTTTTTTTACTCGGGCTGCAAGCGCCCTATCTTTTGAATCAAAAGTGAGCGCACTATGCCTGCAAGACTTATACACCGTACTGCTAATTGTGGTTGTATTTGTAATTGAGGCGAAAGTTTTTACTACGTTCACTAATTACATCATCCTACGAAGTAATGGGCTAGTTGTTGGGCTCGAGTTACCCCAGCGCTTGGGGCTCGATCTGCTGACTGGAATTTTTCTTAGCTCTAACCCTCTCCCACCATTTCTAAACGTCTTCTGTCTGCTCTCACACAATGTTGCAGTGCTTCGTTCCGCGTGTTTCCTTATGGTTGCGTGAGATGAATGCACAAGAAGACAACAGGACAAAACGTGTTTGTTTCGAGAGAGTGGTTATGTTACGTTCACTCGCACCTTTGCTGCTCATTTCACATCTAGTAGCTCTTGCGCATAATAGATTTTATGAATATCTATACCTTTTTCATGATGATTTTCTTTTTTTTAGACCGCATAGGACACCAGGAGGTGGTCCTATATCTACCCAAGGAGGCGGGTCATCATTCTACAGTTTTAGCTACACTAGTGCTGAGCTTGAAAAGCTCAGCAAACCTCTGATGGATCCACCTTCCTGGCAGAAGTCAACCGATCAGGCAGTTGCTGACCAGAATTGGCGGCGGCTTCCACATACTGTCAATCCCTCTTCAGATGCACCCAAGTGGAAACAAATCCGGTCTCCCATTCCTACCGCAGGTGACACCTCGTTATCGGTGAGTCAAAGATAGGCCTCGACACATGAATTTATCCTTTTTATTTTACCCATTTGCTGCTTAATCCGTTTGTGATAACAGTGGGCTTTTTCCAGTATGCTCAGCGTTATTTCTTCCCTTGGTCCCCCAAACCACATTTGTATTTGTCTGCACTGGAAGGTGTCGGCTGTGCATTATGATGGTAGCGCTGGCAGCCAAATGATATGTCCAGTCTGGTGCTACAGCTCTGAAGACTACAAACAGTCCTACTAACACTCTTGTGTTGTAAATGCGCACGACACACGAACGGTACTAATGGAACGTGTCATCTTTGTGTTCCTCACATTGTTATCCGGCATGGTGTTTAGACGGCTTGGACGATCTTGTGGTTCTGTGGCGTTCTGCCACCGGTTGCGTTGCATCAGGTGTGGTCCCTCCAATTCAAAAGTTTCAATAAGAATGTCCAGCAGAATGTCGCTGTGGGATGCTGGTGGCTCTAAGAGATGGCGTGGACGCAGTTGATTCTCGTGTCGCGTCCACATGTCTTGGCCAACAGAGACGTCGTACTTACGCTCCGGCGTTTTCGTAGGACGTATCCTTCGATCCATCGTTCTTGTCTTGGTCGATAGTTCTGCGCAAAAGCAGCTGAACCCACGTCAAATCAGGCTGGCTTTGTGTTCGTGGTGGGCCGGGAACGAGCTGTCGGTGTTAGGGCATAGCCGAATTGATAGAGCGCAATTTTCGGCCCATGAGAGCTTCAGCAGGTGATTTCCGATCTTCCAAAGAGTCATTGGGAGTGGTCCGATAGACCAGAAGAGATCCCCGGAGGAATTCGACGAATGTTCCCTCTCCCCGAGATTTGAGCGGTTGAAAGTATCGACAAAACGTTCTCCTTGATCACTTGACTGGACTGTAGGGTGGCGAACGGACATGCGTGATGGCGTTTCTCCTGCAAAACTCTGGAAGCTGCTGGGGCTGAAGCGCGGTCCATTGTTCGACACTGAAGTCTCTGGCAGGCCGTGCTGGCTGAAGAACCGAGACAGGGCTCGTATGCTGTTTGTTTTCGTTGGCTGGACGACGGGCACAAATTCAGTCCACTTGGAGAAGGCGTTGACCAAGATGAGGTATGTTACCCCATCAGGCCAGCGTAATCACTTGACTGGACTGTAGGGTGGCGAACGGACATGCGTGATGGCGTTTCTCCTGCAAAACTCTGGAAGCTGCTGGGGCTGAAGCGCGGTCCATTGTTCGACACTGAAGTCTCTGGCAGGCCGTGCTGGCTGAAGAACCGAGACAGGGCTCGTATGCTGTTTGTTTTCGTTGGCTGGACGACGGGCACAAATTCAGTCCACTTGGAGAAGGCGTTGACCAAGATGAGGTATGTTACCCCATCAACAAGGCCAGCGTAGTCGACATGCGCCCGGGAACAGAGGTGTTCGGGTCGAAGGTAGGCGGAAGATGTGGAAGGTCCTTGGCGGCGTTCTTCAAACGTGAGGCAGTCGCCAAAGAAAGACAGAGAATGCCGACGATGGTAATGGAGTTTGAGACTGTCGCCCATCTGTCTTGTCGGCCAACGTGTCCTGAGAAAATGGATCGCCTGTTGTAGCGTCGAATCAACCAGTTTCACGCTGAATATCCGAACAGTCACTGATAAAGCACGGACTGCTTGGAGAAGCTGCTGGCTGGCGTGGTCATCGATGGATAGTACCGTGATGAGGGAGTCTTCCTCCTTGGGTGCCGGCATCTGTTAAATAGCTCGTACTTTTTGGGGATCGGGGTGTCGACCGTGGGCATCGAAGATGCAACTGAGATACTTAACGGCCGTCATGAGAACTGATATTTTTCAGATCGGGGTGTCGACCGTGGGCATCGAAGATGCTACTGAGATACTTAACGGCCGTCATGAAGAACTGATATTTTTCAGGACAAGGGCGAAGGCCGTTGTCCTGGATGCTTTGAAGCACCATATCGATTTGCACGCGCTGTTCATCGGGGTGAGCCAACGACAATCAGCACATCGTCCAGGTATGCGGTCACACCTGGATAGTGTCCATCAACTGCTGGAAGATCTCAGGGGGCGTCTTAACCCCAAATAGTAGACGTTTGCATTCGTACAAGCCCCTGTGTGTATTGAATGTCAGCAGGGACCGGAAGTTCGCCGCAACTTCGATCTGCAACTATGAATCGGCCAGGTCAAGTTTGCCGCCGTTCATAATAGTGCATAAGTCATCAGGTATCGGCAGTGGGTAGTGGTGCTGTTTGAGAGCAGCATTGAGGCCTGTTGAGAAGTGGGCATTGACCCATTTGGCTTCTTTACTACGATTGGTGCCGCCCATGCGGAGTAAGTTACTGGGGATAGGACGCCCTGCTGCTGGAGACGCTGGAGTTCCACATCGACCTGTGGCAAGAGGGCCTACGGGACTGGTATCTTGGGACGAACAACTGGGGTAATATCCGGTCGAAGTCAGAGGGTTGCTTGTGTGACGGAACAGCAATTAAGGTCAGGCTCGAAAACTTAAGCGAAACGCCGAATGATTTCACCGGACTGATCTGGAGCAGCAATGCGAGAAATGACCTCATTGTATATGGAACTGATTGGGAAATCGGCCAAATTAAGATGGTCGAACTAGTCAATGCCAAGAAGATTCGATTCGGCAGCGGTCACGTAACACGACCCAGTGAATATCGTTCCCTTGAGTGAGATGCAGCATTTCAATTCTCCGGAAAGCCGCAACTCACCACCACAGGCACTGATGGCAGTTCTGAAGGACCGTCGAACAGAAGGTCGCCCAAGCGTGTTCCAAAGCTTCTCCGATATAATGTTGATGTCCGAAGCAGTGTCCAGCTGCAGTCGGGCCGAACGCCCAGGACAGTGAGGAATTTCCAGTGAGATGAGGCAATGAATTGAAACGTTGCCAGCAGACTCAAGGCGGAGCCCGCAGGCTTGGAATTCTGCGAGCGTGGTTGCTGTTTGGAGGCGCCATCAGATGTACTGGATGACCGAGCCCGGCAGTATCCGTCTTTGTGACCTACGGTCTTGCATTGTCGGCACCGGTGTTGTTTGTAGGGGCACAGTCTGACGAAGTGCCAAACCCCTCAGTGCCAGCACGGGGATGAAGGTTTCTTCTTGTGGACATTTTACTGATTGGCTTGGGTAGTTCCAGAACGCGACGTACCAGAGATTTGAGAACCGGAGGGTTTAGAGGCCTGGTGAACTCCATAAACTTCGGAATCACCTTC
This sequence comes from Opisthorchis viverrini, assembly GCF_000715545.1. Classification (NCBI taxonomy): domain Eukaryota; kingdom Metazoa; phylum Platyhelminthes; class Trematoda; order Opisthorchiida; family Opisthorchiidae; genus Opisthorchis; species Opisthorchis viverrini. Next base: position 165,404 of record NW_008751879.1, on the reverse strand, counting down.
GCCTCCATATTAGACCAGAGTGGTGTCATGCTGTAGCTTGGTCAACCGTTGGTACTCGTCAGCAATGGCGCTGAGCATCAGCGAAGGGTCTTGATAAAGTTGGTTGAGCAGACGCGTCCGTATGTCTGCGAGCTCGGGAGACTGCAAGCTGCATATGAAAATGCGGGATTTGAATTTGTCAGTTGTGAGCGACTTCAATTTGAAACGTTCGCATTCACGGTTAACAATGCCAACGTGCGTCAAAATGTCGTCTGACTCGTTCATAATCAACTTTAAACAGCGGTACCGCGTATGGAACAGAGAAGATCGTTCACCAAAATTGTGTCAGAGTCTGCACTGTTTCATCGGAAGACCTTTCGCGTGGGTTCTGTGGCAGAATCGGGTTTCAGAACCTGTCCACTTCTGCCGGGCAAAAGCCGGACTTTCCAATCACCGTCTTGCGCAGCAAAATCGACCCGGAATAGGTCCTTATAGCGGCGGAACCATGTCTCGAACGTGATGTTAGCGTCTGGGTCATAGTTAAACTTCGCTATGCTATGCGCATTCGCGTCAACCTGTTGATTGGGCGCCGGATTGGACGTAGCACTGCTAGCGGGAACCCTCAACTGTCTAAGAATTTCGATAAACTTAAGCTGTTTCTCGAGAAGTGCCCCTAATTTCGCGGGATCCATTCGGTGGATTTTCTTTGTTTCGGCTGCTTTATCCAACGCGACTCTGAAAGATACCTTGTTAACAAACTCGTGCGCACACGAGAACAAATCACGTCTTTGTACTTAGGTTTTGATCGACAGCCTTGTAGTACTGTGCAGTTCTTCGGCTCTATGCCTGGTCCTGCACGTATCGCCTAGCCGTGCAGGTCCTTAGGAGACAGAGACCCTCGCTTAGTTGATTTAGCAGAAGTCGTACTCGGTTGTGTTGTTTGCCCAAATATCCACATTCGTTTGAACAGTCTTCGTCGAGAACACTGCGATTGGTTGGATTAACGTATAATTGCTATCGAGCATGTATGTTTATCCCTAATCCTTATCCTTTGGGAGTTGGTCTTGATAGTGGTATGTAGCTGGCCTGTCTATCAAGTACCGGCGTGGCGACGCTGCACGTGGTGACAGTGCACGCTCGCCCGGGAATCTTCTTGGTTCTTGTCTAGAGTTCAGCAGACTGATAGTAAGTCAGCAATCCTTTTTCTAATGTTTGGTGCCGAAGAGGTGTCACGGTCTAATAATTTGACTGAAATATCTTTCTGTGTATACCCAAGTGATATAAGTCACTCCTGTATAGTTTGGACGTATCTATCCTCATTGTGAAGCTTGAATCACTGTATGCACCTGCTTCCGTATTTGTGTTCGAAGACTGCGCTGATTTCTCTGGAGTATCCAGGTTGCTGCAAGTGGACTTGCTTATTTAGCTGTGTTTCTCCGATTTCGACGTTCGAGGACTCAGCTTACTCACTGTATGCACGAACTGAGCTGCTACTTCTCTGTCTCACATAATAGCGAGTTGAAATGGGGTTTCACGCACGTATCCCAAAACGAGTTATTCACTCCACTGGCTAAATAGATGCAACCAACTTTTTCACATCCCTACCCACTCCCTGTCTGCAATTCGTTTGTCAGTTCCAGTGGCCGTTTCCGTAAACTACCATTTCTCACTCTTTCTTGCAGCGCGTTTCCGGACTTCTGCCGCAAAGCAATTCACTATGGGATCAGCAAAAGCAGTTGTGGTCAAAATCGACTCCTCAGCATTTGCATGGCTTGGAAACATTAGATTCTGTAACCACTCCTCAGTTGGGACAAAATGTCAGCTGTAGTGTACCCGAACTAGAAAAGTCAGCTAATTTGGTTGAACAAACAGCGTTATTTGAGTCTGCCGATTCAAATGACCTATTTAACCCAGTGAGTGTCTTCAGAAACCCTTCTTTGCTTTTTATACCCCACACTACACATATTACTAGACAAAACTGTCTCAAATTGGCTAACGACCATTCCGCATTTCGGTAATACAGGGCGGTTGTGTTGCTTCATGCTCAAAACGCCCTACTGTCACCCAAAGCCAGTGTTACTTGACCGGATTGGTTTAGTCCGATCTTTTGTCTTGCCGTTCCCCTTATTATTTTTGTTGGAAAACGCAATTACCGCATTACTCGGTCTTCATCCGAAACCTCTTGTTTTATGACTGCTGTTTCGTTGAGCATGAATGTGAGTTCTGATTAACCGTTGGACGGTCTCATGAACCGTTTTTTCGTTCTCGTTTCAACTGATCTCGTTGATCTCCCTTGAACTTTGGGGAGTTGGGTTTCTTGTTAGGTGCAACAGGTATTAACTGACACTGTGAGAATTCATCTATCCTTGGCACACTTTTCCTTTGTTTATTTTGTTTCTTTGAGTGATCTGTTGTTTACTGCGCTCTCCCTCCCAATTCCGAATGATTCGGCTGCATTCTCATGGTACTTTTCATCTCTTTGCTTCGCTTGAGTGAATTCACTGCAAAACTAACTGCTTTTCCCAACCTTGGTTCGTAAGAAGGTGTAGTAGCTAGCTTTCCCAACTCGACCCATGATAGTCACGACTAATGAACGCCGAATCAGCAGAATATTTATGACCTATCACTCTTGTCCTGCAAATAGATCGGAAGTCCGGAGTATGCACTGCACTGGTCATAGCCAATGCGGTTAGCTTATTGTTTCCGTTAAACTGCTCCTGTCCCCTGTGTGGTGTTCGAATGAGCCGTTCCTTCTACCGGTTACAGTTCCCCTAGGCTCACTCTGTCCAGAAATGGAAGCGTCTTGTCTGCCTAAGTTGTGTCCGTACTTCAGCGAACATTTTCCTACCTGCGCAAATCGTTCCACTACTCCCCCAACATGGATGCTGTAGTTCAACCGTACCTCTGATCTGGTTCGGTATTTGAAATTTCCCTTTAAGTTTCGCTCTAAAGATGGGAGTGTGGCTATATTTGGAAACAAGAAGTCACGTTTCATTCTCTTTGTTTCATAGTGAATACTCCGTTATTCAGTACTCATCCTTGTGTAGAGCATCATCTAGGAAGTTCCGTGAACTTAGTATATAAGTCTGATGTGCTAGCAGGTAGTACCAGGGACACTATTCTAAGGTAACCGAAGTTCGCTGCGTGTGAAAGATTGTGTTCACAGTTCACCTCTGGTCCTCATGATCGGCGTTCGTGAAGGAACATTCCCGTGAATTTTAGATGTCCTAAACCACCTGTCTCGTTTTTATCTTTCATCGTTTATCTGCTTTTGTTGCTACAATTTTCCGGTCCGTTGCGGTGGTGTCGTGAATTTTTAAAACGTTATCTTTCCAGGACTCAGGACAAATAATTAAAACCTGACTTCCGAATCGGTGGATGAAGGGGCAGAACTGGAAAGTAATTAGGTATCACCAGAGCATCAGAGAGCAAGGAGGTGACCTCCAGGAATCGAAACGAGTAGTCAAGAGTTTTATTCCATCACTCTCTCATCCCTGTATTTGCGTATGATGAATAAATGAAACGATTTATTTAGGATGACTGAAGTCACTGCCACCAGGAATTGCTGTCTGTGAAGAATAGGATAAATAGGATGGACGAAGTTAAAACTTGGTTGATGGAACCAGATTCACCGTTCACTATGGGAGTTTTTGGTTGAGGATTAGAAAGCACCAGGAAACAGTATTCGTTTTTGGAATGGAGAACCGTGCCTGAAAGGTGAATGCGAAGGTGACAAGTCGATTTAGGAGTTGGCGAACCACATCGAGATAGCCTTATGCCCACGCTGACCGGTGTCGACACTAGCAAGTATTCCAAGATTGTTTCATTTGATCCACGTAACTGACCACCGGAAACCGCCTGGGAGTGAAGCTATCAAGTATTTAGTGGTCCGACCATCTTCAATATAGAACCCCCCGAATACTTCAAACGACAGTTCTCGTGGCCACCCACTCATCTGGATCCTACAGCTGAATTAGAACCCTGGACGGTGAATCTGGATCCCTTACGGTCTCGGAGGCTTATGGGTTCTTATGTTATCTCAAGCGCCACCGAGCTCCTTGTCCGGCTGACCTCCAACCCGCCTAGTTTAAATTTGGGAGTGGAATCCTCGGTCAGCACTTGTTTAGTCTGCCTGCATTTGCTCTAAGTGGACTAACCCGTAAAATTCGGGAGAGTCGGTGCTTACTTGCAAAAAGAGGCTGGTAGTGAGCTTGCTAGTCACACGTGGACCAGCTTGTCCCTGGTCATGACGAGACATTCGATATCGCTTCTTCTTTCCCTCATGGCGGCTCGTGAAAGACAGACTCAACAGAACGATTGCGATTCCGGTCTGCCGTTGCGCTGACTCAACTTTACACTCTGTCAGGGCTTTTGAACAGCAGCATACTTACAAACGACTCGCGATTCCAGTATTCCTGGATGTCCAAGGCGCATTCGACTGGGTTGATCTGTCCGTTCCTCTGGACACTGTTGACCAGCAAGAAATGCTCCGGAAGTTTGTGAACCTAATAAATTCTTTGTCTTCTCAGCCTTCCGATCGTGTGACAGGATACTCAGAACCCTCCAAAAGCCCCCGTATACATAGTGATGTCTGTCACAGGTGCCCACTCTCACCATTTCCATTTAATTTATCGTTAGATGAAATAATGAGACGAACGCTGGAAGACCTTCGAAACCCTGGTATTCAAAAAGTTGCTGACGAAAACCTTGTCGATCTGCAATATGCAGACGACATTGTTCCCATCTTCGAAGAGGAGAAGGCGCAAATGTCCTCGGTCGAACCGATTACAATCATCCCATCCTACAACATGCATCTGTCACCCACAATTGGTAAGGTCGTGCTTCTAGACATACAGTCACTGAACAGAACAATTACAATCCAGGTAAAGGAACCCGAAGTTGTGGAGCGTTTTACGTATCTCGGATACTATATTTATTCTGATTGCAGTGACATTTGGGTTCAATGCACAAATCTGCAAGGTTGGTGTCCCTGAATCTCAAGGGACGTGTGTATCATGGTTGTGACACCGCCTGTTCGAGCAGCGAGACTAAAACATCTTCAGGTCTTTGAGCACGTTTGCTTTGGAACCTTATTTCCAGCAGGTTGGTGTCCTTGAATTCGTGACGATACGGTTTCAAAGCGAGTGTTCCGTTCTGAAACGTGGACTTCGATCGAAGAATGTGCGTTGATTGGGCCATGTATTGTGCTTGCCGAACCCTCATTCGCCGATAGGAGTGCTGTTTTTCGTGTCCAATTCGGAGTGGCAGAAGGACAGAGTTGACGAGCCTTTGACCTAGCAGAGTTATCAAAGAGATTACGCCTTCCAGGAGGAAGGCCGTGTAATGCGCACTACAGCTGGTTGGAGACGCTGCACAACATGGTTGTTAATGGATGTCCATGTCGTCCTCGTTGGTTTGATTGTGTCTGGAGGTGTAGACACCTCTGAATGATTGCATTAGACTACCACTAGCACATCCACTTTCACTCCCTTCCATGTTCAGGCTTTCAAATGAATGATCAGTGTTGAACATTGATGTTATGCTGTCCGTGATGATCAGTTTTCCAAATTTGTGATTCAATCACAAGACCGCTTGGTTTTTTAGCTTACAGTTATTACCTTTTCTCCGTCCCCCACAATGTTTCTTGTGTAGCGGCACTCCGGATTGGATTGGACCATTCACGAAGTCTGCGGTAGACAAGAGTACGCATCATTGGAGAGGCTTCGGCGGCATTGTGCTTTGCTAAAATTACACGGTTTTACCGAATCAACCATTTGAATACTCTTTTGTTTTGTTGCTACAGGTCTCTTATAGTAAACAGGATTGCCAGCTTTAAATGTTCAATTCAAAACTCAGCATGTTTAACCGCTAGGCTTTCCAAATTGTCGCTAGCTCTACTATATGAGCTGAATAGATCAGTCGTCGTCCAATGGCTGGGCTACTTCGCTGTCTCAACAAGATCACTTGACTCTCAACTGGTCCGCGTCTACTTATCAAGCAAACCAGTTGTGAAAAATTGTGGAATGGTCTCCGACTAATAGTAATGATAATTTTGTGAATGAGATTACGGATACACAAGTGCCACAGATTGGTTAGCTCTACTTGGGGGCATTTGCATGAGGTCAACTGCACCGAACCTCCATACCATGCGCTTATCCGTAGACGTTCATGCAGTATTGAATCGCTTTCGGCAATTCAATATCCACTGAGGAAAGCAAAGTGGAGTGTTATGGCGCTGACAATTTATTGGGCGGGCGAAGTGTTAGTCCTGGTTTACTTTGGGTTTGTCGGCAATACATACGCGTTGCAATATGTTACTGAGGTACACAATTATTGTTACTTTCCTGAGAAAAATCTAACGGCCTAACAGCACATGGGGATTTAATTCTTGCTTGTATTTTCACCTTTCCACCTTTTTTTCTCGTTCCTTGAAGTCCGGCGCACGACCATCCACATATTCCTCGCTAGAAGAGGAGCGAGGACTACATCGTCCTGATGGGGCCGACGATCCTGATGAGCACATGTGGTTGTACGAAGATCCACAGGGTCGTACACAGGGTAGTTTCAGTGATGCCCAAATGAATGATTGGCTGCTAGCTGGCATTTACTTTACTCCCAACTTGCGCATACGACGGAAATGTGATAACACATTTTCTACACTGGGTGAGTCCAATTTGGTGATTCCTCACCACCCTACTCCTTTTTTTCAATTTTTATTTGTTTTCTGTCACGTGTGGGTGAGATGGCTTAGTGGTTAGAGCGCGGATTTACTAATCCGAAGTTCCATGGTTCGAACCCGATCTCTGCCTCTCGACTTCCCTGTCTAGGCTTGGGCAGTATCTCAGCCCTCGTGCCTTCTTCGGGTGGCATGGCAACTAGGCACCGAAGGGGTGTGACAGCTGAACTAATACTTATTATTTCTGTAACGTCAATCGCCACTTTTTTTAAATCCAGTCATGACGCCTGGACCAATCCGTTGGTCTGAGGACAGGTAGGCGTCTATATGTTTGTTCCACTTTACTTGGCTAATATTCACTCTCTTTTGTCTCAGGCGTGCCTATCAAGAGGATGCAGCACTTTTAACTACCCTAATCCCTATCTCTCTGCCTCTCCTTGTAGATCGCAGTACGTAGTTTTCCTTGGTTTTGCTACTTTCCACCGACAGTTACCGATTCTTATTGGATTATAATTGCGCAAGCTGTGGGAGAGGATTTTTTTTCACTGAGGCCACCGCGCATCTTAGTTAGCTGGAGTTATGATTTGCCTGGTGGGATTCTGTGGTACCAGTTTCAGTGGCGGAGTGCTTGTCTGGCTCACGGGTTCCTTTTCGTCACAGTTTCAGATGTTTTTTCCTCACTTTTTCTATACATTCCATTCCATCGCATCGTTTCCTTTACCTGTCTCTCAGTTTTTCAACTTTTTGACCGACTTCTGCTTCACCAACGTTGGTGATCTGAAATTCTGAGGTTTCACATCACAAGAAAGTCTATAAATTCGTTAATGTAGGTTATATCAGGTTATTTCCGCGAAAAAAAATCAGTTACTGATGAGCATTCTCGGCTTTCCAAAATCAGTCGGTCACTAAGGACACTATGTGATGGCTTTCCACATGATAATTGTGTTCGTTGAAGGGTTCGGGACGGAACGGAAACGATGGTGACGGATAATTTGACATCGGTGTGTGCAAACCCTGACCCCCACCATTTCGCAAGCTTAGCAGCTACCGCCAACCACCCAAAATAACAGTGTAGTGGCATAAATTCATCCGGCTTTGTCCGGCATCATATATGGTGTCAGTGGTGTGATGCCAACCCATTGCGTGAGCCACAAGCTTCTGACAGATCCGTGGTCCAAATCCACACGAAACCCTTGCTGCCGTTGGTACTGCCTCCCATTTCCAATTAGCCCTGATTGCGATTTCGCATCCAAACCATGGTACTCCTGAGCATAAGTAGATTTTCAATGTTTTCGTAACTAGTTTCATTCTACTTTGTTTTCTATGAGAAGATTTTCGCTCTTGATAACCTGATTTGTGAAAGTGTAATTGGTACGGTCTCACTTCCAAACAGCCATGTCATGGTGTCCAAACCGTGTCACGATTGTGGGCTCACGCACTGGTACGTGAACCAGCTGAAGTCTTGCCGAAGCACGGTGTTTGGTGACTCGAGGCGTGTCTTCAGGCCAAGGCGTGACCTAAAATATGGTGCAGTTGGAC
>NW_008751879.1:155288-156504 GCF_000715545.1 Opisthorchis viverrini | reverse complement strand
ATATATATATATATATATATATATATATATATATATATATATATATATATATATATATATATATATATATATATATATATATATATATATATATATATATATATATATATATATATATATATATATATATATATATATATATATATATATATATATATATATATATATATATATATATATATATATATATATATATATATATATATATATATATATATATATATATATATATATATATATATATATATATATATATATATATATATGTATATAATTGTATCAAAAGCCCTACAGTGAAAAGAAGAGAAAAAGATTGGGGGAGGGAGGGGACCTAATGCTGGCCTATGTCAAGCATATTGAGGTGCCAACACCTCCAACCAGACAGTTTTCTCAGTTCCAAGCAAGAATTCTGTTTCTGAAACAACACAGAAGATCAGGAAGAACTTCGGCTAATTCTTGGTTAAAAAGGCGTACTGCGTGTCTGGGGATAAATGTCAAGCATATTGAGGTGCCAACACCTCCAACCAGACAGTTTTCTCAGTAACCTCCAAGAATTCTGTTTCTGAAACAACACAGAAGATCAGGAAGAACTTCGGCTAATTCTTGGTTAAAAAGGCGTACTGCGTGTTGCTCTGGGGATAAAGTTGCATTGCTCTGCGGCTGAAACGCTGTACAACACTTTACCTTCGCGACCTGTGAATGAGGACCATCACTGATCTGGAACGAATGATTTAAAAATCTTGATCATATTAAGCAAGATTCTTTTAGCTCTGCTGTACTTGTCACCGCATGTCTCATCTGTAGTCCGTAAGTACCGGATTTCTGCTCAGGAGCATTAGAACTCTTTGTTGACACTTCCTTCTGTTTGTCTCTTCAGTCGATTGCGTTGCGATCGGGGTCTTTGATTTGATGAGCGTGTTCGCCGTGTAAACTGACGCTGTCCATTGGTTTGTATCAGGAAAGTCGGCTTCCTGAAAGCAACCACTGAATGCCCGGGATCTACGGAAACTCTCAGCTCCGCTAGATGTTGACTAGACAGACAACACTCCGCGATATGCAGCACGTCGCAGCCAGACCGCGTGCGTCAGCATTGGACCGAGTTCAGACAGTGTCCTTCCAATAAAAACTTGAGGCCGTTGTACTTTTCGCACTCGCACGCACTCGCGCTCTCGCAACCACTTTTTTGGAATATAGCTATTGTGTTCCCTTCCGTGAG
>NW_008751879.1:131191-155139 GCF_000715545.1 Opisthorchis viverrini | reverse complement strand
AGATATAACAGATTGGCGACGCCCGAACCCACAGAATCATGACAATAACTGCTGAAGCGTTGAAAGAAATTCTGCTGCAACAACAAAACCAGTTTGACGCGGCGCAATTACGTTTGGTGGAAACAATGACGCAGCAACTTAATATCCAAACGCCAAATTCCGCTCCGGATACAAATTCAGTCGACTTGATCGCCAACAGCATCACGGAGTTCCATTATGACCCTGATGCCGGCCTAACCTTCGATTCGTGGTTCAGACGTTACGAAGATGTTTTACACTGAAGCACAAAGATGATGCCTGGAGAGTACGCTTATTGCTCAGAAAGCTTGGTACGACGGAACACACGCGTTATTCCAACCGTATCCTGCCTAAGAACACGCGAGATCTCAGTTTTGACAAAACCGTGAAGCAACTCTCAAAGATTTTCGGTGAGCGTTCGTCCTTGTTTAATATTCGCTACCAATGTATGAAACTGGCGGACACGGAATCTGAGGACTACATCACTTATGCCGGTAGAGTCAACCTTGAATTCGAAAAATTCGAGTTATCTACCATGACGGAAGACCAGTTCAAGTGCCTTATTTTCGTATGTGGTCTTCAGTCGCATTCAGACAGTGATATCAGGGTGAGACTATTGAGCAAGATTGAACAAACTCCCGAGATAACGCTGCAGTCAATTACCCATGAGCTCCAGCGCCTTTTAAATCTCATGCATGACACGGCCATGTTGGAGGAGCCCTTATCCAACCCTGCTTTCAACATTGCCAAGACGACGTCGAAGCAACCTCCTGTGGTGACAAAGTCGAATAGAGCAAAGCCTCTTTCAGCATGCTGGCAATGCGGCGAATGACATTTTGTGCGATTGTGTCCGTATAAAAAGCACAAATGTTCAGTGTGCAATTGACGTGGGCACAAGGAAAGCCAGTGCCGGACGCGGGAAGCTAGCCAAAGACGCAGTCAGACCCGGAGGTCACGAAGTCAACGGAACCAATCAGAACCACGTTTTAACGCAATACTTGCAACATTCGATAACCAGATCGATGCTCGTCGCAAGTATGTCACAATCAGAGCAAACGGAAGCACAATTCGATTGCAGCTCCACACGGATTCTGATATTACAATTGTTTCCCGGCGCACCTGGAGAAAGATCGGATCACCAAAACTCAGACCGACAATCAACACTGCCAGAAATGCTTCAGGTGGTAAGCTTCAACTGCTTGGTGAATTTGATTGTGAGATGGAGATAGCAGGCCAAGAAAGTGTCCAAATCATTTGCTTGAGAAGCCATGTGTGTCGGTCCTTGACGGAACTTTCACAGGCAGCGCAGTAGACTAACTTTTTAACCTACAAAACGGCAGACCAATTAATTAGACTTTGTCCGGTTCTCACTCCTTCGAAGCAATGTTAGGGCCCTGAAACTTGAGCTCATCGGTGCTTTTAACTAATCTAAATTTGTGCTCACAAATTTCATTGAATATTGCGATTACTTCGCATTGCTTCACCTAGAAGTGAAATTCGCATGTAAATCGAGCTCACCAAGAACACAGGGTACTTCTTCCTGTCTTCGTTTACGACAGGTAAGGGCTATGGAGGAAGATTTGTTCACCGCAGAGCTTTTTGACAATAGATGTGCTTGCAAAATTGTGTCTGTAACCGTATTCGCTTTCACGGTAGGCACACCAGTTTGTTGACCCACGTTTTCAACCTTCCCTTTCACTTAAGTGTACTAGAACTCCTCAAAAGCAATCTGAAAGCCAAGCAAGGTTCTTTACAAATTGTTGATGCGTCGACCATATCTTCGTTAACTCTCAGTACATCGCCACACATATCTAGATCTTGGAACGAAGGTGTCTTTGGCTGTCTTAATCACGTGGGTTAATGTTTCCGACATGTAGGGAAAATTAACAGTCGTCGTCTCAAATCTAAAAGCACTCGTTTACTCAGTCGATATTGTTTGTTCGCGGCGATACCTCTCTTTCAGATATGTACTGATGATCCTCCTTAGTCCTTGTGTTCGAGCAGTGACGGACACATGAGGGTCTTCGTTTAATAGTTACTTGAGCGCTCTATGAAAAGAACTGCTGATTGTTTCCTTTTGAGTTCAAGCTCTTAACCGAACTTATAATGGCGAAGACGGATAGTATCTTCTTCCATAATAAGACTCTCAACCGTGGTATGTCTCGAGATGATGGGGTCGCGTTCCCAATCACGTCGTTTTTATCCACTGGCTCATTTTTATCATTTAACTCACTATTTTCTCTGCTTTTGTCTTGCTTGATTGGTCTCAGTTGATCTCCATCATCCTCTTGCACTGCCTGAATGCTGACACTTCGAATCCACCTAAATTCTGCATGTTTTCGGTTGAAAAACAGAGCTTAACCTCATAAAGGGAACTACTCACAAGGATACTGGAAACTCTTCAACAACGACCGGTTTCGCCCTTCTTGGGGCTCATCAGGTAGGCGCAGTCCCCGGGTTTCGGTTAACCTTATGATCTACTTGAACCCAGATTGGACTGTTTCTTCGAGAAATATACTAGTTTGCAAATCAATTTGGTTTTCACGAGAGACTCAACTGAATCTCTCGTTTATGGTAATATACTACGATATCGAATATCGTACCGACTGAATCACGGGGCGGTCTGTGTGCAGCACATTCAGTTGTAGATTATCACAAACGAGAGATTCAGTTGAGTCTTTCCTGAAAACCAAATTGATATGCAAATGAGTGTATTTCTCGATAAAAAAAGAGCTTAACCTCATTGTATGTGGAACTGCTTTGGTCACCAGTGACGATAATTTTGCAGTGAAGACGTTCTCTTCCCGGTATTGTCCAGCTTAATGTACCCCCATGGATCTATTCGATAACCCTGCGAAGATTCTTGATGTTCTTCTTAGGCTTTTAGTGTGAGCCAGTACTCTTACTTTCTCTTGCCTTTCTAGCGTATTCGAAATTACACCTTCTGTTGAGACATCCACCCGTTTACTTCTGCACACCGATACTTTTCTACTTAGGCTTAACTGACGCTCACTCTTTCGTACACTAAAAGTTCGAGGGCAAATGTTAACTGACATGAATTAATGGGATATATTACCTTGTTTCGAACGTAATTATACCCATACCCCTCCTCATGCATCCGCAAGGGATAGTTGTGAAATTTTGACCATTGTGATTTTCCAATCTGATGCTTAGGTTTCTAGTTTGACAGAGCCATCACTCATAACCAAATGGAACCACATTGTAATGGTTTCGAAGAATATTGTAACTGGCTGCTACAGTCGTACCACTGAATTGTTACGTGGTTCTTCGATCTCACACAAAGCAAGAAGAGTTATGATGAGTAGAATCCCTGTCATGTTCCCTCAAACTTTCTTGAAAAATTCAGTGTTTTTGGAACCTCACGAGTGAGTCCGCCAACGGGGTCATTCGTTCAGAATAAGAACCTTGCACGCAATGGAAACGCGCACGTCTTGCCGGATCAATAATTACGCTTACATGTGCGTAAACGCGCAGAGCCATCGCATCACGTGCTAATATTTTTACTTCCAACAGGAGACGCAGAACAAAACGTTGAACCTGATGTCGGACGGATCGCAGTCATTATTTCGCGCGAAGACGTGAAAGGTGGAGCCAGACTTAGCGGATTCAGTCGCATTGTTTGGATGTCTAAGGTTTGCAGTATGATGAAACGCTTCACAAATCACTTCAACCAACCGCATCTCATATGCATAACCAAGGCAAAATGCGACGCGTTTGCCAGATATGGAAGACTTTTCACCGCACTACTAAGATACTAGACTTTCATGATCCGTCATTCTCAAGAGGAGCACGAACTCCAGTTCCTTGCTCAAATCTCGTTTTTCCACCTAGGCCTCAAGATAGCTCGGTGGCTGAGGCGTCAGCTTACGTACTGGAAGATCCGTGGTTCGAATCCAACCTCAGAATCTCGACTGCCCCCCCCCTTTAGTATCCCAGCCCTCGTACCTCGTTCCGTTGGCATGGCAGCCAGGAAACGAAAGGGTGCTACAGCTGAACCATTATTTTGATTGTTTGTTCGTCCCACCTAGGTCTCGTGACTTTTACTAGTGTTTTTTACTCCGAATTCCGTGGACCGGATGCAATGACTGCTAAGAATTACCTCAGCGGCGCTGATTTATATTATTCGGCCACGTCCCTCGCAAACTCTCCATACCATATTTGGCACCATTTCCTTTTCCAGAACGGTGCTGTCGTGCGGTAACGTAGCGGGAAACCTTGTTCTTAACAGTGACGACTGGTGTTTAACATCCCGATGTTTTTTGCGGATAGCTGGCCTACTACACGAGGTCCCATCATGCTTTGTTCACTAGGTACAGATGATTTACTTGAACCAACTCTGCCGGTGCGAATGACTAGTGGACTCTTGCTCCTCCGTCCCGAGTACACAGTTCAACAAACTGACGATCATAGTAAGAGATCTGTGTTCTACTGTCGGCAACTCTAGCTTCCTCATACTGCGTTCATTCCTCTCGCTGTTGGGTCACTGCAGTGCGCAATTCGGAGTGTGCTGTTCTTTTACCGCAGTTGTTCACTTTGTTCGTATGATATTTTTTTGAGGTAAAGTGGGATGGCGGAAGTGCTTTTTGCAGGCGTGCCATCTTCCGCGCCGTAGATACGCTCATCTACACAATCGGTCATTAACCTGATGCTTAGACCGCACTGCTGGTGGCCGCCTGCGCTAGGACGGATGAGTTGTTGATCATCAGATTCCTTCTCTTAGATTCTAAATTCTATGAAGATGTGACACTAAATCCACTTCGTTGCAATGTTCCCCAACTCCATGGATTGCTGTTTCCAAATGAACTTTATGTCGATAATCCGGATATACCACTTTCGACCCTTATGGATCAGTCCTCCTACCACCGTATGTAAACTATCGACAAATTTGGGTGCATTACTGACGTGCATGCCAGCTGAAAAGTACGGGACACGGAATACAAGCACTTTTCAGTTTAGAGATTTGGTGAATGATCATTCTTCCATAAGCACGACATGCTCGTGTTTTTGTTGTTTCCGCTTAGCTTGCTAAGTTTCACATCACAGACGACTGAACGATTGAAAACATGACGTTACCGTTGTCACTTTCCGCAAAGTCCAAGGAGTTTGCGTGTAGTCCGTGAAGCTCAGTCACTCTCTGTCTTAATCCTGCTCTTTTATTTCGTTGCTTACACGGCTTCTGACCACCCCCTCCATGATTTGACGACCGCTCAGAAATACAGATTTTGACGCTGTGCGCACACACCAACCACTAACTTTTCGGTGCGTTGCCGGAAGTATTTTCCCTTAGAATTTTATCTCCCAAAGATTTCAACCACTGTCCTTTTTCGAAACATCTTAACTCTTGTGGGCTTGCACACCTATACAGTGGGCGGAATACATTGCAGCGAAGCTTTTTTTACCCAACACAAGGCTCAAAAAGTCCTCTTTCGCTTGGGTGGTCAAACTTTTAATGCGCTTCGACGACCGGCAGTTCTAAACTGAGTTGCTTTGTGGCCTAACTGCGCTTTACCGTCTAAGGTAATGTCACCGCCGGACAGCAAGCCAACACGTTATGAAATCAAATTTAGCCACCATTGTTATCGAAGGTGACGCCTGAACCCAATGATGCTTTTATAGACAATATGTATGTATACCTGTTGGTTTCGAGCTGAGTCGTGAGATGGGCACTCCTAGCACTTTCCATCTTAGCAATTTCTTCAGTCTTTATTCCGAATGTAGTCCTTGATGTTCACCTTTTTGTAACGTGCGTAACCACTGTCCTATCTCCCATCTGACACATGAAATATACGCACCATTGGTTGAGGTGATTATAATATTGGTTTGTTCCGTTTCATGCCTACCACTGCCGTAGGTATTCATTATTGACTCTACAAAGCAGTCGAGTGAATTGACTTGAGGCCCATTTGCGCAACTCAGCAGCCTAGATGAAGTTGCTGCGTCCCAACTTATTCCGTACCCATCGTAGAATTGTCTTGAAATGCAAATATCGCGTTCCTGAATGCTGCGCTTAACAATTGCCCAAGTTAAATTACTTCCCCGGCGGTTCTTTGTATCCCGATGTGACTGATGTTTTCTGTTGATCATGATCTATATTCTGCTGTTTCGTTTCGGCTGATATGTTTGAACCATGCTGGTGCAGCAGGCCGATGAAAGTAACTGATTAAGTTGATATCACATTTCGTTCCGACAGCTGTTATGGTGCAGTCGATGTGGCCAATAACGTCACACTGATATTGGGTCCTGTTATTCGGTCCTTGATCGATTCAGTGGTCAGGCTTATTCTTCGGGTTGATTTTCTGAAAAGCTAATTCTTTTCAGGATAATAATACTCACAAATATCACCAAAGCCGTGAGTATGTACATGAACGCGGTGAGCGTCTCCGGACCTTCTTTACACTCTCCAGGGCCAATCAAAATTCAGCACAACCCAGGCATGTCGGCTGTCCAACTTACACCACCGGCGATTATGTGTAGGAGCTCAAAATAGCTCAGTGGTTAACGCGCAACACCAACCTAAGCACCTCGACTGTCCCGTCTAGGCACGCCCAACCGGGCAGTATCTCGGTATTCGTGCATCCTTCGGGCTTCATGGCAGCTACGTACCGAAGAGGTGTCACAGCTGAATGATTATTTTGTCGATTGTTACATTTCGCCTTATGATCGTCGTCTACAGTTTTCTACCTTTTATCAGCTTTCTGGTTTAACCCCTTTGGGAATCTATTCCGCTGCCAACATCCACCTCCTCTATTCCTAGTATTTTGCTCTTTCTGTTTTCACAGCTGATTATACCCGTCTTTTCGGTCGGATTCCGTTTGTACCGGGACCGCGTATTTCCCCAATTCGTGGTGGCATAACGCCACCTACCCTAAATGCGCTTCCCAAATCCGTGTCAGTGGAACACCCATCCTCCAATGATCTTGTGGATGGTGTTAGCTCTTCAGGGCTCCAGCATTCCGTAGGATTATCTTCGACTTCCCAAAGCTCCATTACGAGTGTGTCCGGGCAGGCTGGGCGCGTACCACCTATTGCAACGCAACAACTCAACTATTCACCCGATTTCCAAGTTAGTTTCATAAACTCCCTGCTTCGGTTAAAATTGCGCCAATTTTTGCACACACGATTTCACCGCACTTTCTGGACAACACCTAGGCCTGTGGTGCTTATGCTGGCTGCAGATAAGCGTGCTGTGAGCTATTATATTGTTTTTTGCCTCTAAGTTTCCAGCTTTTGATAGCCATCTCTCCGTAACCTTCTCGGGAGTCACTAATGACAGATTTTATTTGTTCGTTCTTCATGGGCCGTAATTCAATTGCCATATGTTGCCCCCAAGAACGATGTGGCACATTATCAAGTTACTTTGTAGGGCACAGCTGCTGATGCTGCATGTCTCCCACGACGTCCGTAGAGGCTGCTCATCCTCCAGAAGAAGCTAGTTACTTCGGAATAAAAATCTCTGTACGAAGCGCTTCTAGGTAGTTGGGATGAGTTGCTAGGATGTCTTTCCTATGGTTGGCTACGTTCCGATAATTCTATTGCTCTGTCCTACAGGTCCGACCAAGTTCATGCAACATATGTCTATGCGGCTTGCCACACTCGTTTTTGTCATCTTCGCTTTCAACCTCGCACTGGTGTGAAAGACTGAAACATCCATTTTACTTTTAAAGGCATCCAAGACTTTCAATGTTCCACAAAATATCACCATCCCTGATGGCTTCATAAATTAGCGCTGGAATGCTCCTAACTGTCCACTTCAACGTGAGAGAAATTCGCTTCAAATTAGGTCGCCAAGCGTTCGTCCAGTGCTTTCCGGGTGTTCCGTTGCATCAACTGGTCATTTGTCAGGACAATCGATCGTGGTTTTAGGTCCTTACAATGGACTGTAAGGTGACGTATGTGAACGTATTTGCTTGCTCGGGTAAGGGTATGTGAGTCATCGGCCGGAGTGAGCCTTTGTTTGCAAACCGGTTTCCGCAGTAGTTCACAGAACAAAAGGACCAATGGGCAAATTCTATCTGGGCTGTCTGTTTCAGGCCTGCAAATCCACACTTGATGTGCTTATTCAGCTTTTGATACGATTCATTAGGCTAAACAATGAGGAAACATTGAATTAAATTTGTTGAGGTATGCCAGGTGGTTTTAGGAAAAAGAAACTCTCCCACGTTAGATGAACTACTCACGCTTGGTAGGTTGCGCTGGTCAGGGCATTTACTTCGCATCCCGGAAGACTGTCTACCTCTCGGTGTTCTTTTCGGCCGAACATTTCTTGTGCGGAAATGGTTGAGGAATGGGCATTTTTACCTGGCAACGAAGCATGAAAGCGCTAAGCAACTATTGGAACCTCGGGACTCAACTCATCTGTATTTAATGACACTGGTGGGGATGGCTCAATCGCCCGGTTAATGGCCCATCTGCGTCAAAGCTATGGCCTTCAGGGAGTAGCTGCCCAGTTTCCTGTTCCTTCATGTGACCACCAATTCAATAAGGACCGACTAATTACCCCATCGTATCCAATGCTTGGCTATATTCCACCACTCATTAATTTTCCTGGTGACCGAAACTGTAGTAACTTAAGCCAACCTGTTTGAGACCAAATGATCTCCACTACATCCTTATCGAAAGTCGGATATGGTGAATATGGGACTTTTTACCGTAAAGTATGCGTAAAGTTATGCCGCGTGAACTACTGATTCGATGAACTACAGTACACTTTCGTGAAGGAAACTACTCACAGGGTCGCACATTCGGTTGAAGAACATCATGAACGAGAGATTCGCTTGGGTCTCCCGTGAAAACCAAAGTGATTGCAAATGAGTGCATTTGTCGCAATCAGTCCGATTTGGGTCCAAGTAGGAACATCAGGTTGGAGGAAACTCATTTACTGCGCCTACCCGATGAGCCTTAAGAAGGGCGAAACGGGTCGCAGGCTGTCGAAGGGTAGTTTTCTTCATAAAAATTTACTGCAATCTCGAATATCGCACCAACTGAAACAGCCTTTATGTAACATATTCGGTTGATAAGCGTCATAAACTAGAGATCCACTTGAGTCCCCCGTGAAAACTAAATAGTCTCTTATGTTTCACACTTTGTTGTACATCCAGTTCTACTAGAATCTCCTATGTTCAGCTAACTTTTCTCATACTGTTTGCTTTATTTCTGGGTATAACTGCTACCGTAGGCCTAATCCGCGTCGAATGCCAGGTGATTACACCACATAGTCTGTTTGTTTGCTACTCTTTAGGCGCACTCGGACAAACCAAATTCGATCAATGTTGTCAGTGATCTCTCGAGTTTCAACAGGTTTCGAATCGTTGTGCACAGATTATGTGCGTGGCAGTACTTCGATATGATTGATATCCGTCTTAAGTAACCAAACGCACCAGTCGAAGTGAAACTCGTACGCTTCAAATTTGGCACATCGTTGTTGGTTCTGGCGATATGTGTTCCTGTTCGGCCGCCGTTATATTTTCCATTCTATCTTTCAACTTTTTATCTAGGCGGTATCGCCTAGGTTGTCTCAATTGTTTTTGTACCTCGTACATTGACTGTGGTCTTTGGATTGAGACGTTTCATGTCACCAATCATTCTGTGTTTCTGATCAAACTGATTCCAGTCAAGTTATTGGTATCCCGTCGGGTTCATAGCTGTGTAGTTTTTCTGCGTGTAAGCGGGTGCCGTTGGCTGCAGGTTTATCCCGAGTGTAAACAGGGCCGAGATATTGGTATCGAACAAGTGTGTGTTCTCGGGGTTCGTCCGTCTTGGTGCGTCGTGCCAAAGCGGCTCAGCCGATGGATAACGTCTACAGGCAGTCGCCCATAGCGCATACTCCGCTCTCCGATATTCCAATGAGCAGCAGCATCTAGAGACATGCGATGCATGTGGATTACGGAACCCAACGAACACGTCAGTACCGGCTTGCAAAGGTGGGCAGTCCGCGCACATTCAGACGGAGTTGTTTGACCCGTTCCAGTAAACGGTTGACCTAGCAGTCAGTCTTGTCGTCACACTGGTGTCATGACTGGCATGAATATGTGAATCTATCATGGAATAAGTAACAGTCTATCAACTAACCAAATAATTTATAATCTCTGATGGATGCGTCGTTTTATCGTAACAAAATTGCTGGGCTCAGCGAACAACTTGGTCACCAAAGTAAAAAACCGGTGCCAACAAACCTCACTTCTTTATCAAACCGATTCGAGCGTTCGAAGAACTCCTCATGTCGGTTAGCTTCCACATGCGAAATTCTATGTATTTCCTTCTTGATTCTCTGAAAAGGACCATTTCTCTATCAAGCGCTTATCGCGGACCGAAATTAGACAATTCAGTAACATGAGCTTCGCAAAAGCCATGTGGCAAATTTATTCTTTTATTCTATTTGACATCCAGTATGAGTCGTGAATAGACGCCTAGCAGAACCCGAATCAGCGACTGTGTTAAGTAAACTACAGGAGGAAGCGATGTAAGATCACAATAAGCGCTAAGTTTAACAATCTTCAAAAAAAATGTGCAAGAAAGTTGCCAATTTTGGCAAACGCTCCAGCCGAACTGTCAAAATCCTCTCCTATATCTAACTTTATGGTCCAGTCCGGATCATCAATCACAAACAACCCAGTTTGTTTATACCCACAATTCCGAATAAGCCCTTCATCAAACAGTATTGACAGCAGTCTTCTTTCATTCGCACTGTCGTACTGAATTGTTCACGAAGCCACGTACTGTGTGAACCACGGACGACCAAGTGCGCAGTAAAGCAGTCATCCTACACGCGTTGCCGATCGATGTGTCAGTGCATGTGGTGCGTGGTGAATTTTATCATGGCAGTGGCTCGTGTGCACGTGCACACACTTCAAAATAATGCGACGCATCAGTCACTGTGAGCTACGTGATCTCGCCAAAGGCTTTCAAGTCTTACTTATCAGAATCGTACTATCAACTTTTGATGTCCCGAGACATCGTGGAATGCTCACACGGTACGACTGTACCTTCGGCTGTGCACTTTCACAGGCTGGTCCGAGACGTCATTCTCAGCGATGAGATTCGCTTGACCGCGAAGGTTCGCACTATGCTATTGTCGGGATGCGTTGTTCGCTACCCGTGGTGCGTTAGTCAACATGATATGAAAACAGTTTCTTCCAACTGAATCTTTGGAGTACCCCTTCTCGTTTGGACCTGCGCGAGCCGATTGCCACCTTGTGAAACAGTCGTTGCTCTTGTCCAGGCTTTTTCCAACTCAGCCTGACTTTCTGTCGTTTATGTGCCGGGTTTACCGTTCAATAAGGTTACGAATAATTCTGCACCACGGAATATCTCTAAGAAGCCGTCTCATTGTTGTTCTAGCCTGACCTGAGGCTCAGTATCAATAATTTGAAGCATTAACCGCCTAACCCCGTTGCCCTATAATCTATGTCTATTTTTTCTATCCTATCTAAGTTCTCCGTTCTTCTGCCAGTTTCGATGTTGATGTGCATCTATTGATTGTAATGTGCCAGTTTGATTGGTGGTTACCACCTGACTTATTGGCTTCCTGATCTCGATATCGTACCTAATCACCTGTGTTTCTCGCTTTCATTAACTCACAGAGCAACCTTATATCTACTGGATCTTCGAACCAGATCGATACTGGCCGATTAGCAACTTCTATCCCGGGAACTTCCTCAATGTGTGTCAACAGCAGTCTCCCCGTTTTACAGTCTCGGTCCCAGGTGAATTCTCTTTCGAATCCTTTGAGCAGTTTGACCACCAGCATCGAGTCAGATTCACACTTGATAGGAAACACTGGTCATTTGGTCAATGGAACTTCAGCATTTATGGCTTTGGCGTCTTTGTTGTCCATGAACCCTACCCTTGCCTCTCTGGCACTATCGTTCTCCGGTCACTCAACTGGTGGACACAATCCAGACCTTGCAGCAGCAGCTCTCTCATCTGGATTTCTTTCTGCTCTGGCCCAATATCTCAATGTTCAGCCACACTCATCCAACCATCAGCCAACTTCTATGCAGCAGCTGGCTGAGACAGCACAGCTGGCGGCTCAGTTGGCGGCCTTGGCAGGTGCCCACAGTCCAGACCAAACGCCTATGCAGCCAGAACAGGCATTGGCCCTAGCCCAATTGGTCATATCGCAGGTAGTCAGTGTGTTCTCTGGTCTACGATTGCTACCTGTATTTAGCCTGTTTAATGCGCTATCATTCGAGCTACTTCCGCGTCATTAACCAAACAGTTGATCGTCGAGTTCTTTTCAGCTTTAAGTCTCAAACTGTCACTAGCTTCCTTTCAGTCTTTTCCACGTTATTCTAGTCTCTGTGACATTGTTTTGGTGGAGTATTCACGAGTGGTCATTCATTAGACGCATCGTTCTCAGACCAGCGTCCGAATGCCATGTCAGTCAAGCGAGTCCACTCCAAAACAGTTTGAAAGCAATCCGTATTTCAGGCGGGCGGTGGTCGATTTTTGCCATAGCTTTCGGGGAAATACTTGTCTGAGTTGCCTGGCCAAATTTCAAATGCTGTGCTCAGGAAACACGGTGACCTTAAAATTTTGTTCATATGCGTTTATCGTATATGATTTAACCCGGCCTGTTACGCTAGTGTGCATTATTTTCTGACGCGTGTGCATTCAACCAATACTGTGAAAACAGCACTGTTGTTCATCGTACCCCAGCTTCCACAACACAGCCGCTTTACGTCCTACACTTTGGGAAATATGCACACACGTCTTTACATTTGATACTCTGTTTCCTATCTAGCCTATGAATTCCTCCGAAGGACTAGTTACGGAAAGCAATTCAAAACACTGTATCCTTGTAATCAATTTCTGCGATGCAGACAAAAGTCCGAAGATCCTGGCATTTTGATTCTGTATACTCATTTGCAATACCTGTGAGAATCCATTTTTACTGCAGGTAAACGATACAACGAAACCAATCACTCTGTCAGTCAATCAAGGCAGGGTTTTTTTGCGTACGCAAGCTAGTTCAGCATTGGTTGATTAACGTAATCTCACTGAATACTAATAACTGTGGGGTAACACTACGGGGCAGAGCTAAAAACGCATTTTGAGGCTCAACCTTTTTTTTCAACCGACGGTCGCAGTGTGTTTAGCTGTCGATGAAAAGGTTCTTAGGTTTCAGCTCGCATTTTACAGATCTTTATTGGTCACCCACAAATGTTCTAGGGCCCTGCTGTCTGTTTTGCCAATGTAGATTTCACGACAGCTAGATGTGATTAAGGGATATTGCGTTCACTATGTGTTTCGATTCAGACACTAGTTCGTTTCGTTGTTCAGAGCGGGATCCGTCGCACCGCTCGATACATTCGGTCAACTGTAAGTGGAAGCTTGTCTTTTGGCCTCAGTAACGTCCTACAGTTAGATAAAAACTTCCCTTTTATTACTGAAAATGTTTGTTTGGTGGGATGTTGGAACTTAACTGCCTCTCCAAAATTATGTCACCTCAGCCTGGCCGAATGAAGGACGTTCTGGTTTGTTTTATGATACATGGTAGCAGATGTAGGTAGCGTTCAGCTGAGCACCCTTCCCGGTGCCTAGCTGCCATGCCACCCGAAGGAAGCACGAGGGCTGGAATACTGCCAGGTTGCCCAAGCCTAGACAGGGCAAGTCGAGTGGCGGAGGTCGGATTCGAACCGCGGACCTTCCGGTCAGTAAATTCTCGCTTTAACCACTTGGGCCATCTCGCCCCCAAGGTAGCGGATGTGCAGCCCATGTGTGCTTGTGGAACACAGTGGTACAACACTGGTGCTCCGGTGCCCTGTTGTTTGCTGAGAATTTGTTGCATTTTAAGGCAGGGACCTTGATGAATTCAGCTTGGGTACTCTCTTCAATGGATTTTACAGCATTCAGTCAAACAGTCAAATACACTGCTCAACAATATACGATATTTTCTAGTAAATGTGATGGCGAGATGGACCAAGTGGTTAGAGCGCGAATTTACTGACCGGAAGGTCCGTGGTTCGAACCCGATCTCAGCCTCTCGACTTCCCCTGTCTATGCTTGGGTGACCTGGCAGTATCCCGACCTTTGTGCTTCCTTTGACATGACAGTTGAGCACCGGAAAGGTCTTACAGCTGAACGGTTTTTTTTACAAATTCCAAACGAACAGTCAAGTTGTCCACTACTGAGTTCTCAGGAGCCACTCATGCTACAAATATTCTCTAGAATAAGAAACCGCGGAACCAGGGAAATCACCCACCAAACCGCGCACCGAATGTCTGGCTTTTACAGCCGATTGCCGAGGTCGGTATGCATATCGACTGTCTCCCGATCAACAGTCAGTAGGCTCACTCAAGCTTAGTAAATAAGTCCGTATACCACCATTTGCCGGAGCCGCAGTGGCTGCACACTTAACGTCTGCTGTCAAAGTGATGCAGTATGCGAGCCAAAAACGAGTAAGTTGCCGCCAGTATCGTCGTACTGATCCCTCTCTTCGTCGTTGTAGGCAACAACATTTTTATTTCATGTCAGTTCACAGTGCTGTAAAAGATCCCACAATGGAGTTTTAGAGGGCTAAAAACGAATCTCGTCCTTTAATTGGATGTGGTTATCGTCTAAGGATTTTGTTGCTGCGGGCCATGTCCAGGCTTTGTTTGGATTGGTCACCACCTTCTGGGACGGGCGTGAGTGGGCAAGAACGGTCGCCTTTGAAAAAGCTCGCCATGCCACGGGTGGAGTTATCCCCAAAAATTGAGGAAGTAAGGTGTTCGGTGTTGTAAATAATATTATCTCCCAAAAATGTATCTAAGAAGATAAGTGGTACCGGAGTATATTACTCAAGTTGGCATAAAAAAGGGAAGTTTAGACGCGTTGTTGCCAGTGGATGAAGTTCAAACCGAACGAAAGTATTTACTGTTCCGTGGGAAGAACTTTTGCAAAAACACATGACAGTTGGTTGTAGATGGATCGACGGGGAACAATCAGATTAAAGACAGTGGACAGTGGGTTTAAATTAGTGTCAAAATTCAGGAGCTCCGGTTAACCTTCATCCCTGGCTCCGACAATGTGTTTCCGGTTTAGAGGGACCGAAGAAGCGACATAGTGATGGACTATGCTGACATTCGGGTTTAGACCGCGTATTTTGCCGAACGAAGCAATTAACATAGCTAGAGTGAAACAATTATTCAATGTACAACTTCCTGTCGTTTGTTATGTATACTGGCGACACGGTCCAGGGGCTCGGAGCAGCCACTCACCCCACTGTCCCCTTTGTAGTTTACTTTTATTGAACAACGCAACACAATCACACACTGGCACAACGACCGACCCATCGCTAAGTTCCCTAATAACACTGATGATGTCACTTCGGTTGATGATGAAACGTTTGCAAGCAAATTACCCAGCTCGGCAAACAAACCAACGTCAACAACATGATGATGTCACTTCGGTTGATGATGAAACGTTTGCAAGCAAATTACCCAGCTCGGCAAACAAACCAACGGTCAACAACACGATTGCTTCTTCAAATTACATATGGGACCTATTATGCAAATTCGTCCTCCGTTCAGTCCATCGTTTCCTTGCGCACTTTCTTTGTTCCACTTTCCTCTTCATGTGATTGCGAAACTTAAAGACTGGATTTACCCTGTTACCATTCTTCAAATGTATCGTCCAGTTGTCCTGAAAAAACTACTCCTGAGTTTGCTGAAAACTATTCGGCTAGTTATGTAGATTTCCTCCTAGTTTCGTCTACCCTTTGATTCTAATCTGGCTGGACCTGTTGTTCTTGGACAAATGTTCCGGATATTTTAATAGTATGATAAATTCACTCGCCAACTCAACTCAGCCACCTGATTATATGTTATTGTGTTCACTACTGTCTAGTGATAGTAGTCCGGTTGCTGTGTTTTAGGCATCCAATCCTCAGTGGGCGGCTCATTCAAAGAAGGATGGTACAGCTGATTCTGGTCACGATCCCGAAGCTGATACAACTGACCGTCGTTTGGATAAGTCTATCAATGATGAGTCGGCAGCACGGTCACACTCCCTTGCACACACGGGCGATGATGCACGACAGGACCAACAGTCCAATTGGCCTCCACTTTTCAGCACAAACAGTGCAACCCGAAGTTCACCGCGCTTTGGAGATGGGTGCGTTGTGCCCCAGGAATTATTCGGTTATATTAAGTGATGGCGTTTTGTTTATCTTTTTCTCTATCGCCTCTTGTAAGTTTTTAGTGGTCTTGCTCATCTAGCAACTGATCGATTCATTCTTGTGCATATTCTTTTAGACGATACCCTACCAAAAGTGGCCGTGATGCTTCGACTCATGGTGATCATCGAGACGGACAGTCGCGTGTTCCGGTCGGATTTCCGAATCGTCAACACCAATCCAAAACTCCTGTTCAAACCACAAGTACCAGAACTTCGACGGGCAAATCGAAGCATTCTAACGGTGCCGTGTTTCAGTCTGTACAAACAACTGAACCAATGCCATATACTTCCCCTACTAACCAGTCTAGTTGGCGGAGTGCTGGTGATGTGACGGAAGACTGTCATGGTAAAGACGGACATCCAGAGCGAAATCGCGGTACACCAGCACAGATTCCCTCATCTCGAGCACCTCCAACTATCGGACAGTGGGCCCACAAGGTATTATTTACTTGTCACAGTGTTTGTTCCTACCGCTAGAGGTTTCGTAGTGTTCGATCTTCATGCGCATTTATTATTTTATGTTGGCCCTTCGGTTGCTGTCTCTCCCTGTGTAAGTACTTGGAATGGATGGATGTACAGGTATCTTAAGTCATTTCCACTGTTTCCTTGCCTTTGGTGCTGATTAATTTACTCCTTACTACCCATCGCCGCTAATGTTTCCAAAAGATTTTCGCCACATGACTGACCGTTGTCCAAAAGTAGTTGCGAAGTCGACCTTTTTTTCGGTTTGTCGACTGTCTATTGATGATACCATGCGTCTGCTCCCCAGGTAAAACAAACGCCTCTCAAGTCTGCGTCACAGGTAACCCGCACGGTCACCGAGAACGGCCGCGCCACCACATGTGTTACTAACACCTCGCCGAACACCGCGAATAAGAGCACCGGGCTGAGCTCTAACCATAACAACAGGGCTGCCACGAACCAGGTTCGTATATCTGTTCCACAGATCAGATGACTGTTTTTTGTTCTCTTGTGTTCACGGTTTGTTCATTAGTCTGCTCGGTTGGCTTGTTGAATATATCGATCAGATATGTTTTGAGTGGATCACCTGTTTTACTCCTACGTTTGGATTTTAGAAGTCTTTTTTATATCACGTCTCTGTTTCAAATGAATGGGCTCTGTAGAAACGCGTCATTTTTGTGTGTTTAATTGATTTCATATCACAAATGGTTTTCGGAACGTTTTGCCGATTCCCCGTTCATTCTCTTTAGATTGCGTGTGCTGTTTCAGTCTGAGGTATTTGGCAAATGTTCTCTTGGTAGACCATTTCGAGTTGGTTCTTCAAAACGTATTGGGCTGGCATCCCTTCTTAGATTGACGGAAGTCGACGGGTCCGCGTATACAATGCCTCATCCGTTTCTGTTCAGTCGTATGTGCATCCACATGAACGCCTTGTAATCGATGTAAATCCTAGAGAACAACACCAGAGGTTAACCGGTCGGGCTGTGCATCAACATGTCCGACTACCAATGCAGAATTCTCAATCCATGTGGGTACAGCTGAATTATTGAGCCCCGGAGTTCATTCAGAGGGTCATCTGGTGGCTCGCACCCCAGGCACACGTGTGGGGCTAGCTAGTACTAGCCGTCATTTAGTTGGGTCTGTACAACGATGGTTCCAGAGCGTTCATGAATATGGACGATGGCATAGTAGAGTAAATCAAGACGTCATCTGCATTGATGTCCATGTAACAATGTGCTGCTGTTGCAGACGAAGTCGTGTCTGTGATATCAAGCGCTTCGATTGCGAAATAGGAAAAATCGGTCACCATTGTCTCTCACAGTCCTGATACCATGGCATCCGAGGACGTTTAGCCACAGGGAATGATTTCGTTCGATACGCGCATTGACGTCTCACGCAAGAGAATCTTCTCGGAGCTGATCGGGGATAGTATTGACTTCCATGTAGAACTTGTCTTTGTGGTCCTCTGTTATGCGCAACGTTTAAATTGGTCACAGTCACATAGACTTCGCCTGTCAATCTCAGGCATAGTACGGAAACACGTATATTGATTCTGAGTCGTCTTTTTGATGCGTTCCTCGGTCAGCAAGCCGTGTTTTACTGAAGGTTGCGACATCGAATCCGTATCTCTTCAGTTCCATTGCAGTCATCTCGATGCTTTTTGCATGACCCTCGGTCTGTGTATCAACTTGCCCCACCATTGTTCGACCACTCCACTAGTCCACAGTTAGCAGTCACTTGGCTTAAAGACGATTGCTCTTTACCTGGGGAAGACGAGTTAGTGTGGGTTGTTGTACCACCCGAAATGTACAATCTGGATGAGATGCCATTGTCTGTCCTCGAAAGACCGTGTTTAGACTGGCCACACTCATACCTGTAGTTTCCAATAATTTTTAGTGTTATTTCGGCCGTATTTCATAAATCCGGCTTCGTCCATACGTCGACGGGGATTAAATCTTAGGACTACAAGGATGCCCGCTTAGTATGCATGTCCATGCTACTATCATACGTAAGCTGCCGCTTATCCTTGTGCAGCGGTGGAACAACCTTTTCCGTAATATCTACCCGAACAACCTCATTTGCCTGACATCCTAGCACGTTGATCATAGCAGCGGGCCATGTACTACTTTTTTCCTAAAACGAAATAGACTGGGTACCGGATGGCAAGTGTCATAGGTGGGACGTCAAGCTTAACGCATAAGCTGTAGCTGCAGTTTGTCCTGTCCTCAAGGGCATGATGGGCCGTGTCAGCAGTAGCTAGGTCCGTGGTTCGAACCCGACCTCTGCCACTCGACTTCCCCTGTCTAGGCTCAACCAACCTGGCAGTATCCCAGCCCTCGTGCCTCCTCCGTGTGGCATGGCAGCTAGGCACCGAAAGGGTGCTACAACTGGACGATTATTTATTTATTTATTAGGTTGAGTGGTGTACTCTGCAGAGGACGATTATGCGCTTAGGTGCTTCACTTTTCGGGGATATGTTGGCCGGGCTCAATCTCTTGGGTTCGTCCCAGCAGTGCAGTGACCGGGAATTATCCCCTTTTTCTTGCTTAGACACTACCCACGTTGTTCTTCATGCAGAACAGGAGCTCAGACAGGCGAATAAAAAACTAAAACCACAACTTGGCAAAACCTGATTATCCTGGTAGGTCAATTGAGGTAGTTTCCATGACCACGGCCAACCAGGGTGAGCATATACAAAAAACCCTGCTGAAAAAGCCATCTGTAATATTCCGCTAATTTACCTTGGGAAAGTCCACGTTGCTCAGTGGCAGGATATGTCAGAGTATGACGTAGCATGTCAAATGGCTGTCGACCAAGTTAAGGCGGTAACGTAATCAGATGGAGCGTAAACTACCTTTGATAACTGATCATGCTCGTTCTGTAATTTGCACCCAGGAAAGTGCATACTTATTCTCATTTCATCGAGACAACCTTAAAACTTTTCTCCCCACGATGCAGTTCTATTTGTGACGTAGTCATGGTGCTAGTTCCTCTCAGTTTGACAATGCCGAATATTCACTTTATTGCCCAACATGCTGACCACGCTGTACTCATTATCTCCGTCGTCTACTTTCCTCCCATTCAACTCAATCGTTGTAGTCTGCGGCAAGTACGAACTTCACACGATCCCCTGTCAAATCTATCGGTTATCAGTCTGAAACCAAAGCAAACAAATCCACTTCCAAATCAGATCAGTTTTCTTCACGTTCCCCTAACGACTCCGATCGAACCGCCCAGGAAGAGTTAGAGCGCTTGACGACATGGTGTCAGACACGACTCAGTTCTGTTCCACTGAGGGAGAAGGTAGACATTCCCACGGTGGTTGAGCTGTTGGCAACCCTGGATGCCCCGTACGAAGTGCGTTCTTTCGTTACGAGTTTCTCTCTTCCTCTTGTGCCTTTTTGCCTGTCAACAAGTTTCTAACAGGTGTGATGTCCTACACTTCAGGTGGAACGAATGGTTCAGACATTTATGGGTGAATCAGCGCGAACCAGCTTGTTCGTCAAAGATTTCCTCGATCGTCGACGCCCTTTCTGGCAATTGCATCGAGAACGACGGGATAACGAAACTTTCACTCAAAGTGTCTCTCAGTCTGCCAACAGTGCGAACGGTAACATACCAAAATCTGGTGATAGGAAGAAACGATCTGGTGGTCAGGATAACTCCACTCAGACTACGAATCGACAAAATGCTGGAATCAATAATATGAATGGTGCTCCAGGATCTACCAAAGTGGGACAGCCTGCGCAGCTTGATCAATCACAGGATAATCAGGTAACTACGTAGATTGCACCTCAGCGGTGACCGCTTCTTCTGAGAGCCGTCAATCTCCAACGTCTCCTTAACGGGTTTCTACCTTCCCGATAGCAGAAGTTGTCCTCAAAGTTTATCCTCAGCTTCTCAGCTATAATTTCTCTTCTACTGTCTTTCTAACGTGCTCAGACCATGTCATAGCACTATTTACGGTTCACTGATAGCAGAGAATGTTGTGGAAATATTGTGAGCAGCATAAACTGTTTATAATGACACTTAAAATGATGACGTTTATAATATATAATATAAGATGTAAGATAAATAAATAATAATAAATAAATAAATGAAAATATATATGAAAAATAGTGACGCTTATGATAGGGCTCAAACGGTGCATGCAAGCCATTGATAAAGAACACTTCTTCTCTCAGGTGTTACAGCTGATTCGACAACTGGCACGTGTTATGTACATCCTTCTGTGGATTGGTTCCTCACGGACAATGCACAGTTTAAATCTGCAGTGGAGTGCCCCCTGGTGTGAAGCTTACCGTCTCCTTAAAATATTGGGAAAATGATATCATGTCTCATTTAGTCCTAGAAAATTTGTGTTCACCTCGCTTATTGTTCGTTCATGTTTTCCAGTGAAATCGAACTGTATCATATTAGAGGTCAGCAGTGCAATGTGTATGCATACTTAAATGGTCGTGTTAGGTGTGATGCCTAGTGTTTGGCACAATCTGGGCATGTTTATTGGTCGTGTGGTAACTGGATCGGAGAAAAGAACCGTATATCTTTCCAAATGTTGGTTCATTAATCTGCGAGGATAGTAGGTTTAAACTATATCTCCCCTCGTGAACTTTTGTTTCCCGTGTCATAGCTACTGTCTCATTCAAGGGCTACCAATGATCATCCGATCAGCATATAGGAACGTGGTTGTCTGTTTAGAATACCCTTGTGAGAATCATCCACCGGATTGAAAGCGCCCGTTCACCCATAGGATACTCTCAACTCAACTCTCATTATTCAATGAGGTTATCCCCGTCAGCAACAGCTTTCAGTCTATAAAAATTGAAACGCTTACAGTATCTAAATGATCATCCATTCCGACGAATACGCACATTTATATATCAATTCGGTTTTGACGGGTGACTCATTGGGAATCCAACTGAATCTCTTGTTCATTCTTTTTTATAACTGTGGTGGGCGTGGTCGAAATGCTAGTGGATGTCACAGTGAAATTGCTTGCGGAGAATAACGCATTCTGCAAAAGTTCATCGTAGGCGGATTCCACTTAATCTTGTTACAGTACGACCAAGTGATCAGGCAAGTTTCCTCTTTTCCATGAGCACGGTGCGACAAGCCTGCTTGACAGGCGTGATTGTTCCTATAAGCTAATGGATTAAGGGGTGGCAGTATGTCAACAATGCTGTCTAGTTTCACATGATGCAAACTGGACCACCTATACACAGTGGGTGGAAACCAACCCTCTTGATGTTAGATCAATTTCTGTATGAAACGAATGACATACCAAATTAACTATTTAAAGCATTCTATATTTAGCATTATTACCTCTGTAATGGTTTTACATTTGCGGAACTCTCCGGGAGCGACCAAACGGAAACGGATGGTTGTAGAGACTATGGGGAAATTGTCGCAAACGTGCTTCTTTGCGGAAAACCGGCATTTTTCCTCGAGCAACACCTGTGCTGCGTGTTCCGATGGACAAAGACCTCAAAGAAATACTGCTTGCTAAAGTGGCAAGTGGTGCTGAATGCAACACAAACCATTCTTTGGTACAAGTGAAGGTGCAGTTCGCCTTGGAAAAAACTATGCTGTCGTGGGACAAAAAAACAATCTGGAAATCGGGAAACGGAAACGCTCGGCAAGGTTGCGAAATTTTGGAAATTGA
Source organism: Opisthorchis viverrini (assembly GCF_000715545.1). Lineage (NCBI taxonomy): Eukaryota > Metazoa > Platyhelminthes > Trematoda > Opisthorchiida > Opisthorchiidae > Opisthorchis > Opisthorchis viverrini. The sequence continues at coordinate 132,818 of NW_008751879.1, read as the reverse complement.
AATCCGAGGTCTGTAGCAACTAATTCTATGGAGTCAGTGGACGAACAATAAACTATAATGAAACGCACGTGTGTGCACGGGTGATAACTGGGACGAATGAATTAACGCGAACGGATTGGTTTCCTGGAAAGTGATTTCTTCCGCGACTGAGCAGAAACATGCCAATTCCGGTAGGGTATAAAGAACCTGTCAAGGTTTATCTGCCAAGAACAGTTTCGAACCCCAAGTACTCTCACCCGGAGGCTTATTTGAGCTATAAAAAAATGAATGCTGAATGACACACAGCGAAGAAATTCAGTCGTTCGCCGATTACTGTCTTCAGAAAAAATTCTTTGGAGCAATGTAAGCAATTTGCATGCCCAAAAGCGAATGTCCCCTCACTTCTCCAGTACGTCGGTTCCGGTTGGAATCTTAAGACTGATTATGTGTTAAATGTACGGAAAATCTGCATTCCCACACTACCCAACCTTCTCATCCGAAATCCAAAAGAGTCAGCTGAACCAAATACCGCAACCTACAGGGAAGCAGCACACTGTCAGTTCTGTCGCGATACCTGAAATGTAAAACAAGAATCTGCAGAAATGACAGGTTACTCACCGAACTGTTCAAAATGTGACGAAGTAATCGTTCAGCTGTAGCACCCTTTCGGTTTATATCGTTCAGCTGTAGCACCCTTTCGGTTTATAGCCGCCATGCCTCCCGAAGGATGCAAGAGCGTTGAGATGGCGAGGTTGGATTTAAACCACAAACTTTCTGGTGTTCGTGCCTTGACCGTTAATTTATCTTGAGCTCTTTTGCAATGGGAAGCTGAGGATGTTCCCAGGACTAAAAGATTGTTTCCTCATTGTCCTTCAAGGCGTAAATACGGGCATTTTGAATGAAGTCATCCCAGTCTAATAGTGTGGATCCCGGAGCGGGCGGAGGAATGTTGATTTAATATTCTCACCGAGAAATGCTCCCACTGTTATGTCACATTCGCTGACTCCACATTATCTCTTAATTCAGTTAACAGAGAGATATTTTAAATTGTTCTTCGGAAGACGCGCTATCCAGAAAACTTAGTACGTCTTTTCGCTCTGGGATGCAGGCTAGTGTGGATAGCTTGTGAAACTGGACTACGTCCTCAGATTGAACACTGATACAGGAGTGAAACAAGACTGCGTTATATTCCCAACGTTATTCGGCCTGTTTATGACTGCGAGATGCAAGAGTCTTTTCCAAATCCAAAACTTGTGTCGCCTTTCAACTTCTACTAGATGACCACCTCAGTTCAAAAGGCCTACTTGCCAGCTAAATGTTTTTTTTACGGACAATCGTACCTTATTGCAACATTCTCAAGCGCGACTGCAGTGTCAACAGCATCCTGTTTTGGTTTAAACATTAATCTTTTCCAGACACTTGTTTCATGTCAACCTGCGTTTGGAGGACTCAAAAATTTGCCAAACGGCTTAATGGTAGCCGGCTAGCATGTTGCTCAGGTTTTGACTGCATCGACAGAATTTTGGCCACTAATCAACTGTTAAGTGACATGTTGACAAATCATCATCATCATCGACAGCATGACATCAGTGTTCAACACCGATGCTTCACTGCCGTACAACCATGACTTATTTGAAAGCCTTATTGT